>NC_054544.1:47399530-47412030 GCF_017654505.1 Polyodon spathula
AGTTTTAACATTACTTCCCTTGATTTAAATTCAACACTTTTCACAATGTATCCGAGCATCTTGTTAGCCTTTTTTATAGCTTCCCCACATTGTCTAGATGAAGACATTTCTGAGTCAACAAAAACTCCTAGGTCTTTTTCATAGATTCCTTCTCCAATTTCAGTATCTCCCATATGATATTTATAATGTACATTTTTATTTCCTGCGTGCAGTACCTTACACTTTTCTCTATTAAATGTCATTTGCCATGTGTCTGCCCAGTTCTGAATCTTGTCTAGATCATTTTGAATGACCTTTGCTGCTGCAACAGTGTTTGCCACTCCTCCTACTTTTGTGTCGTCTGCAAATTTAACAAGTTTGCTTACTATACCAGAATCTAAATCATTAATGTAGATTAGGAATAGCAGAGGACCTAATACTGATACCTGTGGTACACCGCTGGTTGCCACACTCCATTCTGAGGTTTTTCCTCTAATCAGTACTTTCTGTTTTCTACATGTTAACCACTCCCTAATCCAGGTACATGTGTTTCCTTGAATCCCAACTGCGTTCAGTTTGAGAATTAATCTTTTGTGCGGGACTTTGTCAAAAGCTTTCTGGAAATCTAAATAAACCATGTCATATGCTTTGCAATTATCCATTATCGATGTTGCATCCTCAAAAAAATCAAGCAAGTTAGTTAGACACGATCTCCCTTTCCTAAAACCATGTTGACTGTCTCCCAGGACCCTGTTACCATATAGGTAATTTTCCATTTTGGATCTTATTATAGTTTCCATAAGTTTGCATATAATAGAAGTCAGGCTTACTGGTCTGTAGTTACCTGGTTCAGTTTTGTTTCCCTTTTTGTGGATCGGTATTACGTTTGCAATTTTCCAGTCTGTCGGTACCACCCCTGTGTCAAGAGACTGCTGCATGATCTTGGTTAGCGGTTTGTAAATTACTTCTTTCATTTCTTTGAGTACTACTGGGAGGATCTCATCCGGCCCAGGGGATTTGTTTATTTTAAGAGCTCCTAGTCCCTTTAACACTTCTGCCTCAGTTATGCTAAAGTTATTTAAAACTGGATAGGAACTGGATGACATGTGGGGCATGTTGTCAGTATCTTCCTTTGTAAAAACTTGTGAAAAGTAATCATTTAATATATTTGCTATTTTTTTTTCTTCATCTACGATTTTGCAATTTGTATCTCTTAAACATTTAATGTCCTCTTTGAATGTTCGCTTGCTGTTGTAATATTGGAAAAACATTTTGGAATTGGTTTTAGCTCCCTTAGCAATGTTCATTTCTATTTCTCTCTTGGCCTTTCTAACTTCCTTTTTGACTTGCGTTTGCAGTTCTGTGTACTCTTTCTGCGTACTTTCTTTTTGGTCCTTTTTTAATGCTCTGTAAAGTGCCTTTTTTCGCTAAATATTTTTTTTAATTGATCTATTAAACCATTTTGGCAATTTAGTTTTACATTTAGATTTGTCTACTTTAGGGATGTAATTGTTTTGCGCCTCTAGTACTACATTTTTGAAGAACAACCATCCTTCTTCTGTGGGTGTTTTCTCTATTTTACTCCAATCTACTTCTGTTAGTCTCTGTTTCATACCTTCATAGTTTGCTTTTCTAAAATTGTAAACCTTAGCTTTAGTTATTACTTTTGGGGATTTAAAAAACACTTCAAATTAGACCATGTTGTGGTCTGAGTTTGCCAGTGGTTCTCTGACCTCTGTTTTAGTTATTCTATCTTCGTTTTTTGAAAAGACTAAATCAAGGCATGCCTCCCCTCTAGTCGGTGCCTTGACAAATTGTGTTAGGAAGCAGGCATTTGTCATTTCCACCATTTCTATTTCATCCTTCGTTCTACCCACCGGGTTTTCCCATTTTATATGGGGGAAGTTGAAATCCCCCATTAGTATGGCTTCTCCTTTGCTACACGCATTTCTAATGTCATTGTATAACATCTAACTTCTGCTGAGTCGTCGGTTCTCTGGTAGAGTCTGGGTGTGGGTTAGGGTTGGAGGTGGAGGTTAGGTTTAGGGTCAGGTTTAGGGTTAGTGACGGCTCTCAATTTCAATAAAAAAACTCCTTTTTCGACAATATCTGTGTTCCGTGTCCCTTCTTTTACTTTTAAAGTAGGGTGGGTTGTGAAATTGTGGTTGGGGATCTGACTTTCTGAATGCCCCTTTGTCTAATCTCCATTTGTGACCCCTGGTCCTTGTTTCTTTTTTCAGGCTGAAAAAGTCCCTTGGGTCGACATTGTCAATACCTTTTATAATTTTGAATGCTTGAATTAGGTCGCCATGTAGTCTTCTTTGTTCAAGACTGAACAGATTCAATTCTTTTAGCCTGTCTGCATATGACATGCCTTTTAAGCCCAGAATAATTCTGGTTGCTCTTCTTTGCATCTTTCATAGATTTCTTCTCCAATTTCAGTATCTCCCATATGATATTTATAATGTACATTTTTATTTCCTGCTTGCAGTACCTTACACTTTTCTCTATTAAATTTCATTTGCCATGTGTCAGCCCAGTTCTGAATCTTGTCTAGATCATTTTGAATGACCTTTGCTGCTACAACAGTGTTTGCCACTCCTCCTACTTTTGTGTCGTCTGCAAATTTAACAAGTTTGGGGTCTTGGTCTTGACGGCCGTAGTGTGGTGTGTGTTGCAGTCTGGATTGACAGTTACCGCCGGTCCCAGGCTACCTTCCCAGGTCTCCGGCTACGTTCATGCATGGTATTGGCTCCGGTTACTCGTCCGCGTCCGGCCCCTGATCCGTCAAAGGACAGCCGGCCTTGGAGATCTCGCACCAGGCAGGATCAGGCCTGGACGGACGCCGTTCCCCAGTGTTGGGTGCCCGCCAGGTATGTCCCTTCCAGAGTGCATTCCTCGTCCGCGTCCGGACCCTGATCCATCAGGGGACAGCCGGCCTTGGAGGTCTCGCGCCTGGCAGGATTAGGCCCAGACGGACGCCGTTCCCCAGTGTTCGGTGCCCGCCCGGTCTGTCCCTTCTAGAGTGTGTTCCTTGTCCTCGTCCAGCCGCTGATCCGTCAGGGGACCGTCGGCCTTGGGGGTCTCGCGCCGGGCAGGATCAGACCCGGACGGACGCCGTTCCCCAGTGTTCGGCGCCCGCCCGGTCTGTCCTGTTTGGCCCCTGATGTGGTGTGACCATGACCCGGGCCGGCACTACTGACACCGCGTGGGGCGGGGGCTAATAGTCGGCTATTTTTAGCGGGTCCGACCGTGGAAGGTGCTGCCGGGGTCCTGGAGCCCTGCCCGTGCTGTGAAAAGTTGCAAGGGTCGGTGGGAGCCAGCAGTGGGCCGTTCGAGCTGCTGCTGATGTCCTGGAGCCCTTTTCCGGTTTGCTGAGCCTTCCAAGGGGCGCTGAAAGCGATGACCCCAGGTGGGAGCTGCTGCCGAGGGGAAGGTCCATGCAGGCGGCTGGACCCCGGTTAGGTGCGGTTGTTCGCGACTGGGGTTGACGGTTCCCCCGGAGCCGGGGCTATGTTCCAGGAGTCCCGGCTAGCCTCACACTTGCTCGCGTTGCAGTTCTTCTGCCCGGGCTAGTTCCCCGGTGGTTCGGATCAGACCATCCGTCCCTCCGCTTCTCCGTCTAATAACGATTGGCTGTCACAGTCCGACGAAGGAGGGGCCATGCGGGCCGGCCTCGCACCGGTGTTCAGGCATGGTGGTTCCTGTGACCAGGTCCCAATCTTTCGGGTCTCTTGGACACGCTTGATATGAGGTGTGCCTGTCTGTTCGGCGCAGCGCCCCTTCCCGGTGAGGCTGATAAGTCCACAAGGCAGTCTCAGTTGTTCCCCCTCGAGCCCCCGGGGAATGACCCGATGGGCTTGGGTCCCCGTTTGTTGCGCGTCCTCCCCGGGGCCTCGCGAACGCTTTCGCTTGCCTCAAGGCGGTCCCCCCGGACAGCCGAGCTCTCCCCGAGCCATCCTCGAGCCGTCCCCGAGCTGTATCCGAGCCGTCTGTGAGTGGCACCCGCCACTCTGGCGGTGGTGCCCGCCTGCCTGATGCACCCGGACCATGGTGCCCAGACCGACGCCCCCGGACCGACGTGCCTGACCGCCGTGCCCGACCGCTGTGCCCGAGCCCCCACCTGCCTTGGCGGGCGGGCTCCGTCGCGTTCCTCTGTCCGCACCCTCTGTTGGCTCTCGGGCGGGCGAGGGCCGAGCGGCAGAACTCGCCAGCCTCCTTCGTCTGTTCTTTTCCCACCTACCCACCCTGCTCTCTGTCACCTCCTAAGCTCTCCCCTTGGTGGGAGGGCCTGGGTGTGGTGGCGATTCGGGAGGGAGGGAGGTAGGGCGGGCAATGCGGGCAATGCAGCCTGTGAGGACACGTGGCTCCCTGGTTGATCCTGCCAGTAGCATATGCTTGTCTCAAAGATTAAGCCATACATGTCTAAGTGCAAACAAGTTTGTACAGTGAAACTGCTAAAGGCTCATTAAATCAGTTGTGGCTCCTTTGATCGCTCACACCGTTGCTTGGATAACTGTGTTAATCATAGAGCTAATACATGCCGACGAGCACTGAACTTTCTCCCGCTGCTACCACCCCCTCACCATCCCTCTCTCGGGAACGAGGGAGGGGACCTTGGGGCCGGTGATGCATGCATTTATCAGACCGAAAAAAACCCTGCCCGCGGGGGTGCCTTGCCTCCCGGACGCCTTTTGGTGACTCTGGATAACCTCGGGCCGATCGCACGTCCACCCCCGTGACGGCGACGACTCATTCGAATGTCTGCCCTATCAACTTTCGACGGTAGTTTCTGCGCCTACCGTGGTGACAACGGGTAACGGGGAATCAGGGTTCGATTCCGGAGAGGGAGCCTGAGAAACGGCTACCACATCCAAGGAAGGCAGCAGGCGCGCAAATTACCCACTCCCGACCCGGGGAGGTAGTGACGAAAAATAACAATGCAGGACTCTTTCGAGGCCCTGCAATTGGAATGAGCACACTTTAAATCCTTGTCGCGAGGATCCATTGGAGGGCAATTCTGGTGCCAGCAGCCGCGGTCATTCCAGCTCCTATAACGTTTCTTAAAGCTACTGCTATTAAAAAGCTTGTAGTTGGATCTCGGGGTGGTGGCCGCCCCTTGCCTCTTGGCGCCACCCCCCCGATGCTCTTTGCGTTTACTTTGAAAAAATCTGAGTGCTCAAAGCAGACGGTCGCTTCGCCCGACAGCTTCAGCTAGGAATAATGGAACAGGACCCTGTGTTCTGTTTTTGCGGGTTTTCCCGAACCGGGGCCATGATTAAGTGGGACGGCTGGCGGCAGCCGTACTGCGCCGCTAGAGGTGAAATTCTTGGACCGCTGCAAGATGAGTGAAAGCGAAAGCATTTGCCAAGAATGTTTTCATTAACCAAGAACGAAAGTCGGAGGTTCGAAGACGATCAGATACCGTCGTAGTTCCGACCGTAAACGATGCCAACTGGCGATCCGGCGGCGTTATTCACAATGACCCGCCAGGCAGCCTCCGGGAAACCAAAGTGTTTGGGTTCCGGGGGGAGTATTGTTGCAAAGCTGAAACTTAAAGGAATTGACGGAAGGGCACCACCAGGAATGGAGCCTGTGGCTTAATTTGACTCAACGCGGGGAAGCTCACCGGGCCAAGACGCGAAAAGGATTGACAGATTGATAACTCTTTCTCGATCCCGCGGGTGTTGGTGCATGGCCGTTCTTAGTTGGTGGAGCGATTTGTCTGGTTAATTCCGATAACAAATGAGACTCTGGCCTGCTAACTAGTTATGCGACCCCTTGCGGCCCGTGCCAACTTCTTAGAGGGACCGGCGGGGAATCAGCAGCACGCAGTGAAGCCATAACAGGTCTGTGATGCCCTTAGATGTCCGGGGCTGCACGCGCGCTACACTGCACGGCTCAGCGTGTGCCTACCCTCCGCTGACAGGTGCGGGTAACCCGCTGAACCCTGCGCGTGCTAGGGATCAGGGATTGAAATTCTTTCCCATCAACGAGGAATTCCCAGTAAGCGCCCCCTGGAACCCGGACACTTTGGTTTCCCGTAGGCTACCTGGCGGGTCATTGTGAATAACACCGCCGGATTGCCAGTTGGCATCGTTTACGGTCGGAACTACGACGGTATCTGAACGTCTTCGAACCTCCGACTTTCGTTCTTGATTAATGAAAACATTCTTGGCAAATGCTTTCGCGGGGTGGGGGTCGCTCGCTCTCGTGCGGGCGCCTCGCCCTCGACCCCAGGAGGAGTGCCTGAGAAGGCGATCGAACTTGACTATCTAGAGGAAGTAAAAGTCGTAACAAGGTTTCCGTAGGTGAACCTGGGGAAGGATCATTAATGGAGAACCGCAGCATCTCCTCCCTTGACCGGTGGCATCCTACCGTGGGGTGCCCAGGTGCTAGGACGATGGTCTCGAGCATAGCTGCGGGGCCAGGTAGTTCCTGGGCAAGGCGCCACCCCGTAAAACGCCTGGCCTCCCACCTCCAGGCTCCAGACGATCGAATCGGAGAGCCATCCACGGCGCCCCACAAACTACACTGCGCACCCCCCTGGTCCAGGTACCCGTCGCCTTCGGGTGGAAGTTCTAACGCCTCGGTGGCTTCCTCTGAGCACCTGGCCGATACTCATTTTATGTTTTTGGCTGAAAGAGAGAACGCGCATGGGCGCAGACGTAAAGACTACTCTCTTGGCTCGTGCGTCGATGAAGAACGCAGCTAGCTGCGAGAATTAATGTGACTTGCAGGGGCACACTGATCATCGACACTTCGAACGCACCTTGCTGCCCCAGGCTAGCTCCCGGGGCCACGCCTGTCTGAGGGTCGTTTTTCCCATCGATTGCCCATTCCACCTCGCCCTGGGTGAGGTCGGGTGCGGCTGGGGGTGGCTTCGCAGGGGACGCTGCTTCCCTTCGTCCCCCTAAAAGCAGACCTGAAGGAGAAACCGCCGTAAGGGTGGAGCTCGGAGCAGCGAGGCGGGAGTCTGCGGCTGCGGCCCCGTTCTCGCCTACGGCCCTGGCCCCGGCCCAGGTCTGGGGCGGCGAACGTATGCTCTGTGCGGCCGTCGTTGGAGACACGAGGCTCGGAAGACCGCGGAGCAGCCCCGGCCGGCAGGCCAGCGTGCGCCGTTCCCCTGATCGCTTCATTCCGGCCCTTCGAACTCGAGGCAGCCCGACGCAGTCCCCGCCCTGCCCGGCCTGGCCGGCAGGGGACGGATGGTCACCGGCGCTGCTGTTGCCCTCTTCGGGGGGGGTCAGGCCTCTGAATCTGACCTCAGATCAGACGAGACGACCCGCTGAATTTAAGTATATTAATAAGCGGAGGAAAAGAAACTAACCAGGATTCCCCCAGTAACTGCGAGTGAAGAGGGAAGAGCCCAGCGCCAAATCGCCGCCAGCCTCGGCGGGCGAGGGAAATGTGGTGTATGGAAGACCACGTCCTCTGCGTCGACCGGGGGGGCCCAAGTCCTTCTGATCGAGGCTCCCACAGACGGGGTCTGGCCGGTGGCAGCCCCCATCGCGCAGGGGTCAGGTCTTCTCGGAGTCGGGTTGGTTGTGAATGCAGCCCAAAGCGGGTGGTAAACTCCATATAAGGCTAAATATGGGCACGAGACCGATAGCCAACAAGTACCGTGAGGGAAAGTTGAAAAGAACTTTGAAGAGAGAGTTCAAGAGGGCGTGAAACGGATGGGGTCCGCCCAGACGGGTCTGGCGTTTCGTCGCCGTCCGCTTCGCCCACCCCAACCCATCTACGTCCCGCCCCGCGCGGGAGCCCGCCTTCGTGGCCTCCCCGTCGGACGCACTCCCTCCGCGGAGGTGCGCCGCGACCGGCTCTGCATGTCCTGGGGCTTTTCGGGAAGGTGGCTCGGCGACCCCCGCCGAGCGTTCCATCTCCCCCGGCGCAAACGGCTTCTCGCCGGGGCCAAGGGAGAAGACTGCCGCCGCGCCCGCCCTCCCACACCCACACCCCAACCCGACCCGCCGCGGTTGGGGACCCAGGGTGGAGAGGGCCCGGGACCCCCTCTCCCGACGCGACCCGGACTGTCCTCAGTGCGGCCCGACCGCGTTGCGTTGCCGGGCAGGGCACAGTCCACGGCGGGGCGCCCAGGGGTCTGCGGCGATGTCGGCTACCCACCCGACCCGTCTTGAAACACGGACCAAGGAGTCTAACGTGCGCGCGAGTCGGAGGGCTCGAATCGAAACCCCAGCGGCGCAACGAAAGTGAGGGCCAGCACATGTCGGCCGAGGCGGGATCCCCGGCCCGTCCGTGGGGCAACGACAACCACCCCCGTCACCGCCCGCCCGCCTTTGCCCCGCTTCGCCAGGGAGGTGGAGCATGAGCGCATGCAGTAGGACCCGAAAGATGGTGAACTATGCCTGGGCAGGGCGAAGCCAGCGGAAACACTGGTGGAGGTCTGCAGCGGTCCTGACGTGCAAATCGGTCGTACTCGGTCCCCGTATACCTGGGTAACAGCCATATACCTAATATTACAACAGCAAGAGAACATTCAAAGAGGAGATTAAATGTTTAAGAGATACAAATGGCAAAATCGTAGAGGAAGAAAAAAAAATAGCAAATATGTTAAATGATTACTTTTCACAAGTTTTTACAAAGGAAGATACTGACAACATGCCCCACATGTCATCCAGTTCCTATCCAGTTTTAAATAACTTTAGCATAACTGAGGCAGAAGTGTTAAAGGGACTAGGAGCTCTTAAAATAAACAAATCCCCTGGGCCGGATGAGATCCTCCCAGTAGTACTCAAAGAAATGAAAGAAGTAATTTACAAACCGCTAACCAAGATCATGCAGCAGTCTCTTGACACAGGGGTGGTACCGACAGACTGGAAAATTGCAAACGTAATACCGATCCACAAAAAGGGAAACAAAACTGAACCAGGTAACTACAGACCAGTAAGCCTGACTTCTATTATATGCAAACTTATGGAAACTATAATAAGATCCAAAATGGAAAATTACCTATATGGTAACAGAGTACTGGGAGACAGTCAACATGGTTTTAGGAAAGGGAGATCGTGCCTAACTAACTTGCTTGATTTTTTTGAGGATGCAACATCGATAATGGATAATTGCAAAGCATATGACATGGTTTATTTAGATTTCCAGAAAGCTTTTGACAAAGTCCCGCACAAAAGATTAATTCTCAAACTGAACGCAGTTGGGATTCAAGGAAACACATGTACATGGATTAGGGAGTGGTTAACATGTAGAAAACAGAAAGTACTGATTAGAGGAAAAACCTCAGAATGGAGTGTGGTAACCAGCGGTGTACCACAGGGATCAGTATTAGGTCCTCTGCTATTCCTAATCTACATTAATGATTTAGATTCTGGTATAGTAAGCAAACTTGTTAAATTTGCAGACGACACAAAAGTAGGAGGAGTGGCAAACACTGTTGCAGCAGCAAAGGTCATTCAAAATGATCTAGACAAGATTCAGAACTGGGCAGATACATGGCAAATGACATTTAATAGAGAAAAGTGTAAGGTACTGCACGCAGGAAATAAAAATGTACATTATAAATATCATATGGGAGATATTGAAATTGGAGAAGGAATCTATGAAAAAGACCTAGGAGTTTTTGTTGACTCAGAAATGTCTTCATCTAGACAATGTGGGGAAGCTATAAAAAAGGCTAACAAGATGCTCGGATACATTGTGAAAAGTGTTGAATTTAAATCAAGGGAAGTAATGTTAAAACTGTACAATGCACTAGTAAGACCTCATCTTGAATATTGTGTGCAGTTCTGGTCACCTCGCTATAAAAAAGATATTGCTGCTCTAGAAAGAGTGCAAAGAAGAGCGACCAGAATTATTCCGGGCTTAAAAGGCATGTCATATGCAGACAGGCTAAAAGAATTGAATCTGTTCAGTCTTGAACAAAGAAGACTACGTGGCGACCTAATTCAAGCATTCAAAATTCTAAAAGGTATTGACAGTGTCGACCCAAGGGACTTTTTCAGCCTGAAAAAAGAAACAAGGACCAGGGGTCACAAATGGAGTTTAGAAAAAGGGGCATTCAGAACAGAAAATAGGAGACACTTTTTTACACAGAGAATTGTGAGGGTCTGGAATCAACTCCCCAGTAATGTTGTTGAAGCTGACACCCTGGGATCCTTCAAGAAGCTGCTTGATGAGATTTTGGGATCAATAAGCTACTAACAACCAAACGAGCAAGATGGGCCGAATGGCCTCCTCTCGTTTGTAAACTTTCTTATGTTCTTATGTTCTTATATAGGGGCGAAAGACTAATCGAACCATCTAGTAGCTGGTTCCCTCCAAAGTTTCCCTCAGGATAGCTGGCGCTCTTGTCCGCAGTTTTATCTGGTAAAACGAATGATTAGAGGCCTTGGGGCCGAAACAGCCTCAACCTATTTTAAACGGGTAAGAAGACCGGCTCGCTGGCTTTTGGAACAGTGGCGTGGAATTGCGAGCGCTTAGTGGGCTACTTTTGGTAAGCAGAACTGGCTCTGCGGGATGAACCGAACGGCGGGTTAAGGCGCCCGATGCCGACGCTCATCAGACCCCACGAAAGGTGTCGGTCGATACAGACAGCAGGACAGTGGCCATGGAAGTCGGAACCCGCTAAAGAGTGTGTATCAACTCACCTGCCGAATCGACCGGCCCTGAAAATGGATGGCGCTGCAGCGTCGGTCCCATACCCAGCCATCGCCGGCCACGCGAGTGAGCCTCGGGGGCTACGCCGCGACGAGTAGGAGGGCTGCCGCGGTGAGCGCAGAAGCCTTGGGGCGAGGGCCCGGGTGGAGCTGCCACGGGTGCAGATTTTAGTGGTAGTAGCAAATATTCAAATGAGAGCTTTGAAGGCCGAAGTGGAGAAGGGTTCCATGTGAACAACGCTTGGACATGGGTGAGTCGGTCCTAAGAGGTAGGCGAGTGCCGTTTCCCACAGGGCAGGGGCGATGGCCTCCGTCGCCCCCCGGCCGATCGAAAGGGAGTCGGGCTCAGATCCCCGAACCAGGAGGTGGCGGAGACGGTCGCTGAGAGGCGCCCAGTGCGGCAACGCGAACGATCCTGGAGAAGCTGGCGGGGGCCCTGGGAAGAGTTCTCTTTTCTTTGTGAAGGGCAGGGGCTGTCCCTGGAATGGGTTCGCCCCGAGAGAGGGTCCCGTGCCCTGGAAAGCGTCGCGGCTCCGGCAGCGTCCATGCGAGCCCTCGCCGGTCCTTGAAAATCCGGGGGAGAGGGTGTAAATCTCGCGCCGGGCCGTACCCATATCCGCATCAGGTCTACAAGGTGAACAGCCTCTGGCGTGTTGGAACAATGTAGGTAAGGGAAGTCGGCAAGTCAGATCCGTAACTTCGGGACAAGGATTGGCTCGAAGGGCTGGGCCGGTAGCATGAAACGGGGATCGTGCGTGGTGCGTCAGCTGGGCGAGCTGCCTCCGTTGCCTCGTCGCCTCATCTGCCGCTGTGTCCCCCTTTCCCCGCCGCCGCCGCGTACTGCCGCCGCCGAGGACAGCCGCCACCGACTCGGCGATGTTCTTTGGCCCGGCAGGGTGGGGGGTGGCGCCGTCTGCGTGCGGGTGGGCGTGCGGGTGGGCGTGCGGGCGTGCGGCGAGTCCGGACACGCTCCGCTCCCTTCTGGCGGATCGCCCCGGCTTCGGCGAGCGCGCGCGACGCCCTCGCCTCCCCTCAAACCCCTGCGCAACCTCTCGGACCCTATCGTGGGGCCCGGGGGGGAGCGCCGGGGGGGCGCGGGGGTTGGCGGGGGGACCGGAGCTCGCGCTGCCTCGGCCGGCGCTAAGCAGCCGGCTTAGAACTGGTGCGGACCCGGGGAATCCGACTGATTAATTAAAACAAAGCATCACGAGGGCTCTCGGCAGGTGTTGACGCGATGTAATTTCTGCCCAGTGCTCTGAATGTCAAGTTGAATAAATTCATGGAAGCTAGGGTAAAAGGCGGGAGTAACTATGACTCTCTTAAGGGTGGCACCGCCAGTGCTGGCTCCCTCGGGCATGGAGCAGAGAGCATAGCGGCCTTTACCGGCTGTGCACAGGAGTCATCCCTAAGGTTTTTAAAAAAGTTTGTATGGTACTAATCCCAAAAACCATGGACCGAGAGGGTCTATTGAACATCAGCAACTGGAGACCGATTACGATAGGATCCATGGTTTTGAGGCTCTTTTCCAGGATCTTGACGATGAGGTTGGCGCGGGCCTGCCCACTCAATTCTAGACAGAGGGGATTCATATCATCCCCTGGGTGCTTGGAAAACCTTAGGGTTCTGCAAGACCTTTTCCGCCACTGCAAAAAAGAGTGCAACCCTCTTGCAGTGGTATTTGTGGACTTTGCTAAGGCCTTTGACTCCATCTCTCATGAGCATATCCAGTGTGCTCTCAGAAAGAGAAATGTGGACGATCATGTGGTTGGAATTATCCAGAATTCCTATGAGGACTGCATAACCTCCGTCAGTGTAGGAGGTCAGGAGTCACCTCCCATCGACATGAAGGTAGGGATTAAGCAGGACGATCCCATGTCGCCCCTGCTCTTT
>NC_054544.1:47417030-47418761 GCF_017654505.1 Polyodon spathula
AACCACGCAACGCCTTTACGCAAACAACACAATGCAAACCATATACGGACATACCACCATGCAACCGCTGCATGCGTACACACCACCACTGCATGAGAAAACACCACCATACAAACCCTATACGTTGACACCACCATGCAACCACTGTACATTAACACTACCATACAACTCCTGTATGCACAAACGACAATACAACCCCTGTACGTACACAAAACCATTCAACTCGTGACAACGATGCAACCCCAGTACGTACAATCAACCATGCAAATACTGAACGCATACACACCACCATGCAACCGCTGCATGCATACACCACCATGGAACCTCTGCACGCACACACAACCACTCAAACCCTATATATATATATATACAGATCACCAATCAAACCCTGCATGCGTAGACAACAACATACAATCCCTGCATGTGTACACAACACCAAACAAACCCAATAAGTACAGACCACATTGCAACCGGTGTAAGTGCACACAACCATGCATTCCCTTTACGTTCACACGACCATGCAACCCCCCCTTGTAGGTACACACCACCATGCAACCCGGGCATGCACACGTCGCCATGCAACCCTTGCATGCGTACGAAACACCATTCAACCCCTGTACGTACTCAACACCATACAACAACCGAAAGCACAAACAACCACACATCGGATTTACGCAAACAACAGAATGCAAACCATATACGGACACACCACCATGCAACCGCTGCATGAGTACACACCACCACTGCATGTAAACACAATACCATACAAACCCTATAAATTGACACCACCATGCAACCCCTGTTCATTAACACTACCAAACAACTCCTGTATGCACAAAGGACAATACAACCCCTGTACGTACACAAAACCATTCAACTCGTGACAACGATGCAACCCCAGTACGTACACTCAACCATGCAAATGCTGAACGCATACACACCATCATGCAAACCCTGCATGCATACACCACCATGCAACTCCTGCACGCACACACCACCACTCATCCCCTACATATATACAGATCACCAATCAAACCCTGCATGCGTAGACAACAACATACAATCCCAGCATGTGTACACAACACCAAACAAACCCAGTAAGTACAGACCACATTGCAACTGGTGTAAGTGCACACGACCATGCAACTCCCATAGTTGGTACACACCACCATGCAACCCGGGCATGCACACGTCGCCATGCAACCCTTGCATGCATACGAAACACCATGCAGCCCCTGTACGTACACAACACCCGAAAGCACAAACAACCACATAACGCCTTTACGCAAACAACACAATGCAAACCATATATGGACACACCATCATGCAACCGATGCATGCGTACACAACACCACTGCATGTGAACACACCACCATACCAACCCTATACGTTGACACCACGAAGCATCCCCTGTACGTTAACCCTACCATACAACTCCTTTATGCACAAAGGACAATACAACCCCTGTACGTACACAACACCATTCAACTCGTGACAACAATGCAACCCCAGTACGTACACTCAACCATGCAAATGCTGAATGCATACACACCACCATGCAACCGCTGCATGCATACACCAACATGGAACTCCTGCACGCACACACCACCACTCAACCCCTACATATATACAGATCACCAATCAAACCCTGCATGCGTAGACAACAACATACAATCCCAGCATGTGTAAAAAACACCAAACAAACACAATAAGAACAGACCACATTGCCAC
>NC_054544.1:47419261-47449098 GCF_017654505.1 Polyodon spathula
CCTCTCTATTTTCTCGCTCACCGTCTTTCGAGGCCCCTCTAGAGTGGGACGAGACCGAAGGGCTTCTAGCCAGGTAGATGTTAACGCCGGCAGGACAGTTCAGCAGAGATGCCACGCATGGCACCGCTTGTCAGTTTCAACGACCCCAGGAGCGGCGCGAGGAACTAGGGCCGTCAATCCAGAAATGGTATGAGGTCCGGTACCCCAGGTCCGCTCGTCATTTTCGACAGCCGGCAGGAACTAAGGGACGTCTAGCTGGAAGGTGTTAAACCAGCACGGTATATGTTGTTCCCTCACCTTTATTCGATAGCCCCCCAGATGGAAACAAGTACAGGTGGCTGTCTAGCCAGATTGGGAGTCATTCCGGCTGCTTACATCGAGACCTTACCACACTCCAACCAGTCTGGGCTGTGGGTCGCTACGTCCTAAACAGCCCACATGCCAGGGCGCAGCCTCCCTGACCCGTCCTGGCCGGCCAAGCTGCCGCTCCTTGTCCCTACTGTGTTGAAGGTAGGAGTTTTGACCTTTTCCTCTCAGACGGCATTGAGATAAACTTGGTCAGCTCTGCCAAACTTGGCTAAGATATCCAGGAAATTTAGTAGAGTTCTGCGGCTGCTCAGTTTGGCACCGGTGACTCTCCAGGCCGAACCTATGTCGAGCTCCTTCAGGATCTTGTAGTTGGAGGCCGGCCACTTTCCTCTGGCTCCCATCGAGAATCCAAAGAAGTGCACCTGACCCACACCCGTCAACTCCATGATCTGCGGCTTCAGATGGCTGTATTGACCGGCCTTTTCAGCCTCGGCCCTTTCCAGGGTGTCGACGGCATACTCAAACCTGATGGTCACATCGATCACCAGGGCTTTCCTTCCATTGGAGAACACGAGGTCGGGTATCGAGAGATCCCCATTCTCATCCCTAAGGTGAGGTCCCTTGTGCACACTCCACCCAGCCCTTTTGGTTTCGAGGGCCAGCAGATCACAGATCTTGTTGTGAGGGACAATACTGGCCTCCTGGACGCTCGGACATTGTCCTAAGATGTGTGAACAGGATTCCAGCCTAGCGCGGCACATTCTGCAAGTCGCAAGGTCCTTGGCCCTACCTCGGCTGAGGCACTCTCCGGTCGGGTATACGTTGGCCCTCAGTTGCAATGCAGTGATGTAGTAGCGTTGTGGGAACCCCCTACCATCTCTAGCCCAAGCATTTCTGACCTTGTCCTTCTTAAACTGACGTATCCCGACACCCTGGACAGGCAGTCTTTTCCACGCCAAGAATTCTTCCTGCCGCCAGTTGCACGGAACTGGGCATCTGCCGACGGGGATGGTCGGTGGCTCGGGGGGCGCTTCCTCTCGCTCCGTGTGCGGCGGGGTGAGTCTCAGCATCCCTTCGATGTCACCCCCCGCTTTAACCCACAGCCTCTGAAACTCGCTTTCTGCACCCATCTCCCACACCACGGATGAATTGACTATGCGGTGCAGCCGTCTTGCCTGGATGGACGGCACTAGACTCGCAAACTTGATTAGGCCCAAACCACCGTCTTTTAGGCCAGAGTAAAGCAAGCCATTACAGGTGTAGGCAGGAAGGTGCAACCAGGTCTTCACTGCTTCCTGATAAGGCCGTCCGCCGCTTTCAAGGCTCCCTCCTTGCAGTCGCAGAGGTCTGCCAGATAGATGAGACGCGGCGAGGCATAGCTGTTCAAGATAGTAACCTTCTGTGTGGGTTTGAGGGGGGCCCTTCCTATCTTTCCAATCCAGTTCTGGAGCTGCTTGCTCAGCGTAGGCTTTGTGATCCCTAGCCAGGGATCGACCTTGACACCCAAGTACTTGAATAACATACCGTCACCTAGCATTTGGAGCTCGAACCCACCAATGCTCGTTAATGGTAAATGAGTCCTTGGTCGGTTTAATCATGCAGCCATAACACTTTTGAGCTTGCACTGCAAGCCCGGTAAGCTTGCAGAAGGACTCCAGGATCCTGATATTGTCTGCCATGCCTTCCCACGAGCCGCTCACCATCACCAGATAATCCGCAAAAGCGAGGGTGGACAGTTGGGATGTCCCCACCTTGTATCCATGTCCAATAGATTCCAGCGTTTGGATTAGGGGATCCAGCGCTAGATTAAAGAGCAGGGGCGACATGGGATCGCCCTGCTTAACCCCTACCTTCATGTCGATGGGAGGTGACTCCTGACCTCCTACACTGACCGAGGTTATGCAGTCCTCATAGGAATTCTGGATAATTCCAACCACATGATCATCCACATTTCTCTTTCTGAGCGCACACAGGATATGCTCGTGAGAGACGGAGTCAAAGGCCTTAGCAAAGTCCACAAATACCACTGCAAGAGGGTTGCACTCTTTTTTGCAGTGGCGGAAAAGGTCTCGCAGAACCCTAAGGTTTTTCAAGCACCCAGGGGATGATATGAATCCCCTCTGTCTAGGATTGAGTGGGCAGGCCCGCGCCAACCTCATCGTCAAGATCCTGGAAAAGAGCCTCAAAACCATGGACCCTATCGTAATCGGTCTCCAGTTGCCGATGTTCAATAGACCCTCTCGGTCCATGGTTTTTGGGATTAGTACCATACAAACTTTTTTGAAGACCTTAGGGATGACTCCTGTGCACAGCCGGTAAAGGCCGCTATGCTCTCTGCTCCATGCCCGAGGGAGCCAGCACCGGCGGTGCCACCCTTAAGAGAGTCATAGTTACTCCCGCCGTTTACCCGAGCTTCCATGAATTTCTTCACCTTGACATTCAGAGCACTGGGCAGAAATTACATCGCGTCAACACCTGCCGAGAGCCCTCGTGATGCTTTGTTTTAATTAAACAGTCGGATTCCCCGGGTCCGCACCAGTTCTAAGCCGGCTGCTTGGCGCCGGCCGAGGCAGCGCGAGCTCCGGTCCCCCATCCAACCCCCGGGCCCCCCCCGGGCCCCGTGATAGGTTCCGAGAGGTTGCGCAGGGGTATGAGGGGAGGCGAGGGGGTCGCGCGCACTCGCCGAAGCTGGGGCGATCCACCAGAAGGGAGCAGAGCGCGTCCGGACTCACCGCACGCCCGCACGCCCACCCGCACACAGACGGCGCCACCCCCCACCCACGCCGCACCCTGCCGGGCCGCTGCCGCCAAAGAACATCGCCGAGTCGGTGGCGGCTGTCCTCGGCGGCGGCGGCGGGGAAAGGGGGACATCAGCGGCAGATGAGGCGACGAGGCAACAGAGGCAGCTCGCCCAGCTGACGCACCACGCAGGATCCCCGTTTCATGCTGGCCCAGCCCTTCGAGCCAATCCTTGTCCCGAAGTTACGGATCTGACTTGCCGACTTCCCTTACCTACATTGTTCCAACACGCCAGAGGCTGTTCACCTTGGAGACCTGATGCGGATATGGGTACAGCCCGGCACGAGATTTACACCCTCTCCCCCGGATTTTCAAGGACCGGCGAGGGCTCGCATGGACGCTGCCGGAGCCGCGACGCTTTCCAGGGCGCGGGACCCTCTCTCGGGGCGAACCCATTCCAGGGACGGCCCCTGCCCTTCACAAAGAAAAGAGAACTCTTCCCAGGGCCCCCGCCAGCTTCTCCAGGATCGTTCGCGTTGCCGCACTGGGCGCCTCTCAGCGACCGTCTCCGCCACCTCCGGGTTCGGGGATCTGAGCCCGACTCCCTTTCGATCGGCCGGGGGGCGACGGAGGCCATCGCCCCTGCCCTGTCGGAAACGGCGCTCGCCTACCTCTTAGGACCGACTCACCATGTCCAAGCGCTGTTCACATGGAACCCTTCTCCACTTCGGCCTTCAAAGCTCTCATTTGAATATTTGCTACTACCACCAAGATCTGCACCCGTGGCGGCTCCACCCGGGCCCTCGCCCCAAGGCTTCTGCGCTCACCGCGGCGGCCCTCCTACTCGTCGCGGCGTAGCCCCCGAGGCTCAATTGCGCGGCCGGCGACGGCCGGGTATGGGCCCGACGCTGCAGCGCCATCCATTTTCAGGGCCGGTCGATTCGGCAGGTGAGTTGTTACACACTCTTTAGCGGATTCCGACTTCCATGGCCACCGTCCTGCTGTCTGTATCGACCGACGCCTTTCGTGGGGTCTGATGAGCGTCGGCATCGGGAGCCTTAACCCGCCGTTCGGTTCATCCCGCAGCACCAGTTCTGCTTACCAAAAGTAGCCCACTAAGCGCTCGCAATTCCACGCCACTGTTCCAAAAGCCAGCGAGCCGGTCTTCTTACCCATTTAAAATAGGTTGAGGCTGTTTCGGCCCCAAGTCCTCCAATCATTCGCTTTACCAGATAAAACTGCGGACCAGAGCGCCAGCTATCCTGAGGGAAACTTCGGAGGGAACCAGCTACTAGATGGTTCGATTAGTCTTTCGCCCCTATACCCAGGTCGGACGACCGATTTGCACGTCAGGACCGCTGCGGACCTCCACCAGTGTTTCCGCTGGCTTCGCCCTGCCCAGGCATAGTTCACCATCTTTCGGGTCCTACTGCGCGCGCTCATGCTCCACCTCCCTGGCGAAGCGGGGCAAAGGCGGGCGGGCGGTGATCCCCTCACTCGCGCTCGGGGGCGACTGACAGGGGGGGTTGTCGTTGCCCCACGGACGGGCCGGGGATCCCGCCTCGGCCGACATGTGCTGGCCCTCACTTTCGTTGCGCCGCTGGGGTTTCACTTCGAGCCCTCCGACTCGCGCGCACGTTAGACTCCTTGGTCCGTGTTTCAAGACGGGTCGGGTGGGTAGCCGACGTCGTCGCAGACCCTGGGCGCCCCGCCGTGGACTGTGCCCTGCCCGGTGATGCAACGCGGTCGGGCCGCACTGAGGACAGTCCGGGTCGCGTTGGGAGAGGGGGTCCCGGGCCCTCTCCACCCTGGGTCCCCGACCGCGGCGGGTCGGGTTGGGGTGTGGGCGTGGGAGGGCGGGCGCGGCGGCCGTTGGCCCCGGCGAGAGGCCGTTTGCGCCGGGGGAGATGGAACGCTAGGCGGGGGTCGCCGAGCCACCTTCCCGAAAAGCCCCGGGACATGCAGAGCCAGTCGCGGCGCACCTCCGCGGAGGGAGTGCATCCGACGGGGAGGCCGCAAAGGCGGGCTCCCGCGCGGGGCGGGACGTAGATGGGTTGGGGTGGGCGAAGCGGACGGCGACGAAACGCCAGACCCGTCTGGGCGGACCCCATCCGTTTCACGCCCTCTTGAACTCTCTCTTCAAAGTTCTTTTCAACTTTCCCTCACGGTACTTGTTGGCTATCGGTCTCGTGCCCATATTTAGCCTTAGATGGAGTTATCACAGCACGGGCAGGGCTCCAGGACCCCGGCAGCACCTTCCACGGTCGGACCCGCCAAAAATAGCCGACTATTAAGCCCCCGCCCCACGCGGTGTCAGTAGTGCCGGCCCGGGTCATGGTCACACCACATCAGGGGCCACATAGGACAGACCGGGTGGGCGCCGAACACTGGGGAACGGCGTCCGTTCGGGTCTGATCCTGCCCGGCGCGAGACCTCCAAAGCGGAGATCCCCTGACGGATCAGTGTCCGGACGCGGACGAGTAACCGGAGCCAATACCACGCATGAACGTAGCTGGAGACCTGGGAAGGTAGCCTAGGACCGGCGGTAACTGTCAATCCAGACTGCAACACACACCACACTACAGCTGTCAAGACCAAGACCCCAAAGCCAGATCCCCAACCACAATTTCACCACCCACCCAAATTTAAAAGTAAAAGAAGGGACACGGAACACAGATATTGTCAAAAAAGGAGTTTTTTTATTGAAATTGAGAACCGTCACTAACCCTAAACCTGACCATAAACCTAACCTCCACCTCCAACCCTAACCCACACCCAGACTCTACCGGAGAACCGACGACTCAGCAGAAGTTAGATGTTATACAATGACATTAGAAATGAGTGTAGCAAAGGAGAAGCCATACTAATGGGGGATTTCAACTTCCCCCAAATAAAATGGGAAAACCTGGTGGGTAGCACGAAGGATGAAATAGAAATGGTGGAAATGACAAATGACTGCTTCCTAACACAATTTGTCAAGGCACCGACTAGAGGGGAGGCATGCCTTGATTTAGTCTTTTCAAATAACGAAGATAGAATAACTAAAACAGAGGTCAGAGAACCACTGGCAAACTCAGACCACAACATGGTCTCATTTGAAGTGTTTTTTTAAATCCCCAAAAGTAATGACTAAAGCTAAGGTTTACAATTTTAGAAAAGCAAACTATGAAGGTATGAAACAGAGACTAACAGAAGTAGATTGGAGTAAAATAGAGAAAACACCCACAGAAGAAGGATGGTTGTTCTTCAAAAATGTAGTACTAGAGGCGCAAAACAATTAAATCCCTAAAGTAGACAAATCTAAATGTAAAACTAAATTGCCAAAATGGTTTAATAGATCAATTAAAAAAAATATTCAGCGAAAAAAGGCACTTTACAGAGCATTAAAAAAGGACCAAAAAGAAAGTACGCAGAAAGAGTACACAGAACTGCAAATGCAAGTCAAAAAGGAAGTTAGAAAGGCCAAGAGAGAAATAGAAATGAACATTGCTAAGGGAGCTAAAACCAATTCCAAAATGTTTTTCCAATATTACAACAGCAAGAGAACATTCAAAGAGGAGATTAAATGTTTAAGAGATACAAATGGCAAAATCGTAGATGAAGAAAAAAAAAATAGCAAATATATTAAATGATTACTTTTCACAAGTTTTTACAAAGGAAGATACTGACAACATGCCCCACATGTCATCCAGTTCCTATCCAGTTTTAAATAACTTTAGCATAACTGAGGCAGAAGTGTTAAAGGGACTAGGAGCTCTTAAAATAAACAAATCCCCTGGGCCGGATGAGATCCTCCCAGTAGTACTCAAAGAAATGAAAGAAGTAATTTACAAACTGCTAACCAAGATCATGCAGCAGTCTCTTGACACAGGGGTGGTACCGACAGACTGGAAAATTGCAAACGTAATACCGATCCACAAAAAGGGAAACAAAACTGAACCAGGTAACTACAGAACAGTAAGCCTGACTTCTATTATATGCAAACTTATGGAAACTATAATAAGATCCAAAATGGAAAATTACCTATATGGTAACAGGGTCCTGGGAGACAGTCAACATGGTTTTAGGAAAGGGAGATCGTGTCTAACTAACTTGCTTGATTTTTTTGAGGATGCAACATCGATAATGGATAATTGCAAAGCATATGACATGGTTTATTTAGATTTCCAGAAAGCTTTTGACAAAGTCCCGCACAAAAGATTAATTCTCAAACTGAATGCAGTTTGGATTCAAGGAAACGCATGCACATGGATTAGGGAGTGGTTAACATGTAGAAAACAGAAAGTACTGATTAGAGGAAAAACCTCAGAATGGAGTGTGGTAACCAGCGGTGTACCACAGGGATCAGTATTAGGTCCTCTGCTATTCCTAATCTACATTAATGATTTAGATTCTGGTATAGTAAGCAAACTTGTTAAATTTGCAGACGACACAAAAGTAGGAGGAGTGGCAAACACTGTTGCAGCAGCAAAGGTCATTCAAAATGATCTAGACAAGATTCAGAACTGGGCAGACACATGGCAAATGACATTTAATAGAGAAAAGTGTAAGGTACTGCACGCAGGAAATAAAAATGTACATTATAAATATCATATGGGAGATACTGAAATTGGAGAAGGAATCTATGAAAAGGAGTTTTTGTTGACTCAGAAATGTCTTCAACTAGACAATGTGGGGAAGCTATAAAAAAAAAGGCTAACAAGATGCTCGGATACATTGTGAAAAGTGTTGAATTTAAATCAAGGGAAGTAATGTTAAAACTGTACAATGCACTAGTAAGACCTCATCTTGAATATTGTGTGCAGTTCTGGTCACCTCGCTATAAAAAAGATATTGCTGCTCTAGAAAGAGTGCAAAGAAGAGCGACCAGAATTATTCCGGGCTTAAAAGGCATGTCATATGCAGACAGGCTAAAAGAATTGAATCTGTTCAGTCTTGAACAAAGAAGACTACGTGGCGACCTAATTCAAGCATTCAAAATTCTAAAAGATATTGACAGTGTCGACCCAAGGGACTTTTTCAGCCTGAAAAAAGAAACAAGGACCAGGGGTCACAAATGGAGATTAGACAAAGGGGCATTCAGAACAGAAAATAGGAGGCACTTTTTTACACAGAGAATTGTGAGGGTCTGGAATCAACTCCCCAGTAATGTTGTTGAAGCTGACACCCTGGGATCCTTCAAGAAGCTGCTTGATGAGATTTTGGGATCAATAAGCTACTAACAACCAAACGAGCAAGATGGGCCGAATGGCCTCCTCTCGTTTGTAAACTTTCTTATGTTCTTAAGTCCAGTAACACGGCCCAGAAGAACCTACCAGGTCCAAGACACATCAACATGGACAAAAAGAACAAAGACTGGAGCCTACAAACTAACAAGAACATTCTCATCATTGGTGACTCCAACCTCCACAGAATCCCGGACCACACCCAGAGGCAAATACAGATTGAAAGCTACCCAGGAGCAAAATTCCTACATGCAGCCAACCTTCTGGACAAAGCCAAAACAGACAGAGGAGTGACCAAAGTGATCCTATCATTTGGAATCAACAACAAGGACCAGAAAGTCAAAGAGACAGCCATCAAAAACCTACAAAAGATGTACAGGTCAGCAAAGAAAACCTTCCCAACTGCAGAAATCAAAGTGCCACTAGTGAACTTCTCACAAGCACTTGACATGCAGGACCAACGGAACTTGGAGGAAGTAAACATATTCATCTCAGCCAACCTTCCACACATTCCACTATTACCAACTGAGAACTTCCGAGTCGACAGAGACAACATCCACTGGACAACCAACACAGCCAAGGATATGCTCCAGCACTGGTGCCAGCATTTAAACTAGGAGACCCCACAAGCCCAAACATCTCCAGGGACGGGGCATCAAACATAGTGAACACCACGATAGACCTACACTAGAAAAAGAGATTTGAAACAAACAAAAAAACAGAAAAATAAATCCAAAAACAGTCAGATGGCCCGTGCACCTTTCTTTCCCTGGAAAACCAACCAAGTGTAGGGTTCTCAGGGAATCAAAGTTCCTACCTAACCCTAACCCTGAACCTAAACCTAACACTAAAGCCCTAACAAACCACCATACAACCTCTATACATACAAATCACCCTACAACCCCTGTACGCCCACACCACCATACAACCTCTGCATGGACACATCGCCATGCAACCCCTGCATGCGTACAAACCAGCATGCAACCCCTGTACGTACACATCACCATACAACCCCTGTACACACACACACCACCATACAATGTGTACGTGCAGGGGTTGTGTGGTGGTGTGTGTGTGCAGGGGTTGCATGGTGGTGTGTACGTACAGGGGTTGCATGGTGTTGTGTACATACAGGGGTTGCACGGTGATTTGTACGTATCGGGGTTGTATGGTGGGGTGTACACATACAGGGGTTGTATAGTGGTATGTATGTACAGGGGTTGCATGGTGGTGTGTACGCATGCAAGAGTTGAATGGTGGCGTGTACATACAGGGGTTGCATGGTGGTCAGGGGTTGCATGGTGATATGTGCATGCAGGGGTTGCATGGTGGTGTGTACGTACAGGGGTTGCATGGTGGTGTGTACGTACAGGCTTTGTATGGTGGTTTGTGTGTACAGGTGTTGTATGGTAGTGTGTACGTACAGGGGTTGCGTGGTGGTGTGTACGCATGTATGGGTTGCATGGTGGTCTGTGTGTGCAGGGGTTTCATGGTGGCGTGAACGTACAGGGGTTGCATGGTGGTGTGTACGCATGCAGGGGTTGCATGGAGGTGTGTTTGTATGATAGTATGTGCGTACAGGCATTGTATGTTGTTTTTTGCGTACAGGTGTTGTATGGTGGTGTGTGTACAGGGGTTGAATGGTGGTTTGAATGTCCATGGTTTGCATGCAGGGGTTGCATGGTGGTGTGTACGTTCAGGGGTTCTATGGTGGTGTGTACGTACAGGGGTTGCATGGTCGTGTGTATGCATGCAGGGGTTGCCTGATTGTGTATGCATGGAGGGTTTGTATGCTAGTGTGTGCGTACAGGGGTTCTATGGTGCTGTGTATGTACATGACTTGTATGGTGGTGTGTATGCATGCAGGGGCTGTATGATGGTGGTTGCATGGTGGTGTGTATGTACAGGGGTTGCATGGTAGTGTGTACGTACAGGGGTTGCATGATCGTTTGTGCGTACAGGGGTTGGATGATCGTTTGTGCGTACAGGGGTTGTATCGTGGTGTGTGCGTCCAGGAGTTGCATGTTGATGTGTATGGGCAGGGATTGCATGGTTGTTTGTAGTTTAGGGTTTGTATGATGGTTTGTACACATGCCATGGTTGCATGGCGATGAGTGCATGCAGGGGATGCATGGCGTTGTGTAAGTACAGGAGTTACATGGTGGTGTGAACGTACATGGTTTGTATGGTGGTGTCTGCGTACAAGGGTTGCAATGTGACGTCTACATATTGGGTTGTATGGTAGTGTGTATGCATGCATGGGTTCAATGGTGCAGTATATATGCATGTGTTGCGTTCTGGTGTGTACGTGCAGTGGTTATATGGTGTTTTGTGTTTATAGGGGTTGTATGGTGGTTTAAACGTACAGTGTTTACTTGTTGATTTATACGTATACGATTTTTATCGTGGTGTTAACCCATACAAGGGTTGTACCCTGGTGAGTACGCATGCAGTGGTTGCATGGTGGTGTGTGTTTGTGTATACAGGGGTTGAATGGTGGTGTGTACCTACAGGGGGTTGCATGGTCGTGTGTACTTACACCGGTTGTAATATGGTCTGAACTTAATGGGTTTGTTTGGTGTTGTGTACACATGCAGGGATTGTAAGTTGTTGTCACGCATGCAGGGTTTGTTTGGTGTGGTGTACGTGCAGGGGTTGTATTTTCCTTTGTGCATACAGGAGTTGAATGTTACTGTTAACGTACAGGGGTTGCATGGTGTTTCGTACACATGGAAGGGTTACATGGCGATGTGTGGTTGCCCGGGTTGCATGGTGGTGTGTACCTACAGGGGGGTTGCATTGTCGTGTGTACGTACAGGGAATGCAGGGTCGTGTGTACTTACACCGGTTGCAATGTGGTCTGTACTTATTGGGTTTGTTTATTGTTGTGTACACATGCAGGGATTGTATGTTGTTGTCTACGCATACAGGGTTTGTTTGGTGATGTGTATATATGTAGAGGTTGAGTGGTGGTGTGTGCGTGCAGGAGTTGCATGGTGGTGTTTGCATTGAGTTGTGTATGCGTTCAGCATTTACATGGTTGTGTACATACTGGGGTTGCATCGTTGTCACGAGTAGAATGGTGTTATGTATGTACATGGGTTGTATTGTCCTTTGTGGATACAGGTGTTAAATGGTAGTGTTAACGTACAGGGGTTGCATGGTGGTGTGTTCACATGCAGTGGTGGTGTAAACGCATGCAGCGGTTGCATGGTGGTGTGTAGGTATATGTGTTGCATTGTGTTGTTTGCGTAAAGGCGTTGTGTGGTTGTTTATGCTTTCGGTTGTTGTATGGTATTGTGTATGTACAGGGATTGCATGGTGTTTCGTAAGCATGCAAGGGTTGGATGGCTACGTGTGCATGCCCGGGTTGCATGGTGGTGTGTACCTACAAGGGGGTTGTATGGTCTTGTGTACGTACAGGGAATGCATGGTCGTGTGCACTTACACCGGTTGCAATGTGGTCTGTACTTATTGGGTTTGTTTGGTGTTGTGAACACATGCAGGAATTGTATGTTGTTGTCTACGCATGCAGGGTTTGCATGGTGGTGTGTATGCGTTCAGCATTTGCATGGTTGAGTGTACGTACTGGGGTTGATCGTTGTCACGAGTTGAATGGTGTTGTGTACGTACAGGGGTTGTATTGTCCTTTGTGCATAAAGGAGTTTTATGGTAGGGTTAACGTACAGGGGTTGCATCGTAGTGTCAATATATAGGGTTTGTATGGTGGTGTTTATGAAGTGGTGTTGTGTACACATGCAGGGATTGTATGTTGTTGTCTACGCATGTAGGGTTTGTTTGGTGATGTGTATATATGTAGGGGTTGAGTGGTGGTGTGTGCGTGCAGGAGTTCCATGGTGGTGTATGCATGCAGGGTTTGCATGGTGGTGTTTATGCGTTCAGCATTTGCATGGTTGAGTGTACGTACTGGAGTTGCATCGTTGTCACGAGTTGAATGGTTTTGTGTACGTACAGGGGTTGTATTGTCCTTTGTGCATACAGGAGGTGTATGGTAGTGTTAACGTACAGGGGTTGCATGGTGATGTCAACGTATAAGGTTTGTATGGTGGTGTTTTCTCATGCAGTGGTGGTGTGTGCATGCAGCGGTTGCATGGTGGTGTGTCCGTATATGGTTTGCATTGTGTTGTTTGCGTAAAGGCGTTGTGTGGTTGTTTGTGCTTTCGGTTGTTGCATGGTGTTGTGTACGTACAGGGGTTGCATGGTGTTTCGTATGCATGCAAGGGTTGCATTGGCGACGTGTGCATGCCCGGGTTTCATGGTGGTGTGTATCTACAATGGGGGTTGCATGGTCGTGTGTACGTAAAGGGAATGCATGGTCGTGTGCACTTACACCGGTTGCAATGTGGTCTGTACTTATTGGGTTTGTTTGGTGTTGTGTACACATTTTGGGATTGTATGTTGTTGTCTACGCATGCAGGGTTTGTTTGGTGATGTGTATATATGTAGGGGTTGAGTGGTGGTGTGTGCGTGCAGGAGTTGCATGGTGGTGTAAGCATGCAGAGTTTGCATGGTGGTTTGTCCGTTTATGGTTTGTATTGTGTTGTTTGCGTAAAGTCGTTGTGTGGTTATATGTGCTTAATATTGTTGTGTACGTACAGAGTCTGCATGGTGTTTCGTATGGATGCAAGAGTTGAATGGCGACGTGTGCATGCCCGGGTTGCATGGTGGTGTGTACCTACAAGGGGGGGGTTGCATGGTCGTGTGAACGTAAAGGGAATGCATGGTCGTGTGCACTTACACCGGTTGCAATGTGGTCTGTACTTATTGAGTTTGTTTGGTGTTGTGTACACATGCAGGGATTGTATGTTGTTGTCTGCGCATGCAGGGTTTGATTGGTGATCTGTATATATGTAGTGGTTGAGTGGTGGTGTGTGCGTGCAGAGGTTGCATGGTGGTGTATGCATGCATCGGTTGCATGGTGGTGTGTATGCATTCAGAATTTGCATGGTTGAGTGTACTTACTGGGGTTGCATTGTTGTCACGAGTTGAATGGTGTTGTGTACGTACAGGGGTTGTGTTGTCCTTTGTGCATAAAGGAGTTGTATGGTAGGGTTAACGTACAGGGGATGCATCGTGGTGTCAACATATAGGGTTGGTATGGTGGTGTGTTCACATGCAGTGGTGTTGTGTACGCATGCAGCTGTTGCATGATGGTGTGTCCGTATATGGTTTGCATTGTGTTGTTTGCGTAAAGGCGTTATGTGGTTGTTTGTGCTTTCGGGTGTTGTGTACGTACAGGGGCTGCATGGTGTTTCGTATGCAAACCATATTGCAACCTGTGTAAGTGCACACGACCATGCAACTCCCATTGTAGGTACACACCACCATGCAACCCGGGCATGCACACGTCGCCATGCAACCCTTGCATGCATACGAAACACCATGCAGCCCCTGTACGTACACAACACCCGAAAGCACAAACAACCACACAACGCCTTTAAGCAAACAACACAATGCAAACCATATACGGACACACCATCATGCAACCGCTGCATGCGTACACAACACCACTGCATGTGAACACACCACCATACAAACCCTATACGTTGACACCACCATGCAACCACTGTACGTTAACACTACCATACAACTCCTTTATGCACAAAGGACAATACAACCCCTGTACGTACACAAAACCATTCAACTCGTGACAACGATGCAACCCCAGTACGTACAATCAACCATGCAAATACTGAACGCATACACACCACCATGCAACCGCTGCATGCATACACCAACATGCAACTCCTGCACCCACACACCACCACTCAACCCCTTCATATATACACATCACCAAACAACCCTGCATGCGTAGACAACACCAAACAAACCCAATAAGTACAGACCACAATGCAACCGATGTAAGTGCATATGACCATGCATTCCCTTTACGTTCACACGACCATGCAATCCCCCCTTGTAGGTACACACCACCATGCAACCCGGGCATGCACACGTCGCCATGCAACCCTTGCATGCGTACGAAACACCATTCAACCCCTGTACGTACTCAACACCATACAACAACCGAAAGCACAAACAACCACACATCGCCTTTACGCAAACAACAGAATGCAAACCATAAACCAACACACCACCATGCAACCGCTGCATGAGTACACACCACCACTGCATGTAAACACAATACCATACAAACAATATACTGTGACTCCACCATGCAACCCCTGTACGTTAACACTACCATACAACTCCTGTATGCACAAAGGACAATACAACCCCTGTACGTACAAAAAAACCATTCAACTAGTGACAACGATGCAACCCCAGTACGTACAATCAACCATGCAAATGCTGAATGCATACACGCCACCATGCAAACCCTGCATAGATACATCAACATGGAACTCCTGCACGCACACACCACCACTCAACCCCTACATATATACAGATCACCAATCAAACCCTGCATGCGTAGACAACAACATACAATCTCTGCATGTGTACACAAAACTAAACAAACCCAATAAGTACAGTCCACATTGCAACCGGTTTAAGTGCACACGACCATGCATTCCCTTTACGTACACACGACCATGCAACCCCCCCCCCCCCTTGTTGGTACACACCACCATGCAACCCGGGATTGCACACGTCGCCATGCAACCCTTGCATGCGTACGAAACACCATTCAACCCCTGTACGTACTCAACACCATACAACAACCGAAAGCACAAACAACCACACATCGGATTTACGCAAACAACAGAATGCAAACCATATACGGACACACCACCATGCAACCGCTGCATGAGTACACACCACCACTGCATGTAAACACAATACCATACAAACAATATACTGTGACTCCATCATGCAACCCCTGTACGGTTAACACTACCATACAACTCCTGTATGCACAAAGGACAATACAACCCCTGTACCTACAAAAAAACCATTCAACTAGTGACAACGATGCAACCCCAGTACGTACAATCAACCATGCAAATGCTGAATGCATACACGCCACCATGCAAACCCTGCATAGATACATCAACATGGAACTCCTGCACGCACACACCACCACTCAACCCCTACATATATACAGATCACCAATCAAACCCTGCATGCGTAGACAACAACATACAATCCCTGCATGTGTACACAACACTAAACAAACCCAATAAGTACAGTCCACATTGCAACCGGTTTAAGTGCACACGACCATGCATTCCCTTTACGTTCACACGACCATGCAACCCCCCCCCCCTTGTTGGTACACACCACCATGCAACCCGGGCATGCACACGTCGCCATGCAACCCTTGCATGCGTAAGAAACACCATGCAACCCCTGTACGTACACAACACCATACAACAACCGAAAGCACAAACAACCACACAACGCCTTTACGCAAACAACACAATGCAAACCATAAACAACACACCACCATGCAACCGCTGCATGAGTACACACCACCACTGCATGTAAACACAATACCATACAAACCCTATACGTTGACACCACCATGCAACCACTGTACATTAACACTACCATACAACTCCTGTATGCACAAAGGACAATACAACCCCTGTACGTACACAAAACCATTCAACTCGTGACAACGATGCAACCCCAGTACGTACAATCAACCATGCAAATGCTGAACGCGCATACACACCACCATGCAAACCCTGCATGCATACACCACCATGCAACTCCTGCACGCACACACCACCACTCAAACCCTACATATATACAGATCACCAATCAAACCCTGCATGCGTAGACAACAACATACAATCCCAGCATGTGTACACAACACCAAACAAACCCAATAAGTACAGACCACATTGCAACCGGTGTAAGTGCACAAGACCATGCAACTCCCATTGTTGGTACACAGCACCATGCAACCCGGGCATGCACACGTCGCCATGCAACCCTTGCATGCTTACGAAATACCATGCAATCCCTGTACGTACACAACAGCCGAAAGCACAAACAACCTTCAACGCCTTTACGCAAACAACACAATGCAAACCATATACGGAAACACCATCATGCAACCGTTGCATGCGTACACAACACCACTGCATGTGAACACACCACCATACCAACCCTATACGTTGACACCACGATGCATCCTCTGTACGTCAACACTACCATACAACTCCTTTATGCACAAAGGACAATACAACCCCTGTACGTACACAAAACCATTCAACTCGTGACAACGATGCAACCCCAGTACGTACACTCAACCATGCAAATGCTGAATGCATACACACCACAATGCAACCGCTGCATGCATACACCAACATGCAACTCCTGCACCCACACACCACCACTCAACCCCTTCATATATACACATCACCAAACAACCCTGCATGTGTAGACAACACCAAACAAACCCAATAAGTACAGACCACAATGCAACCGATGTAAGTGCATATGACCATGCATTCCCTTTACGTTCACACGACCATGCAATCCCCCCTTGTAGGTACACACCACCATGCAACCCGGGCATGCACACGTCGCCATGCAACCCTTGCATGCGTAAGAAACACCATTCAACCCCTGTACGTACTCAACACCATACAACAACCGAAAGCACAAACAACCACACATCGCCTTTACGCAAACAACAGAATGCAAGCCATAAACCAACCCACCAAAAAGCAACCGCTGCATGAGTACACACCACCACTGCATGTAAACACAATACCATACAAACAATATACTGTGACTCCATCATGCAACCCCTGTACGGTAACACTACCATACAACTCCTGTATGCACAAAGGACAATACAACACCTGTACGTACAAAAAAACCATTCAACTAGTGACAACGATGCAACTCCAGTACGTACACTCAACCATGCAAATGCATAACGCATGCACAACACCATGCAAACCCTGCATACATACACCACCATGCAACTCCTGCACGCACACACCACCACTTAAACCCCTACATATATAGAGATCACCAATCAAACCCTGCATGCGTAGACAACAACATACAATCCCAGCATGTGTACACAACACCAAACAAACCCAGTAAGTACAGACCACATTGCCACATGTTTAAGTACACACGTCCATGCATTCCCTGTACGTACACACGACCATGGAACCCCCTGTAGGTACACACCACCATGCAACCCGGGCATGCACACGTCGCCATGCAACCCTGTGATTGTATGTTGTTGTCTACGCATGCAGGGTTTGTTTGGTGATCTGTATATATGTAGGGGATGAGTGGTGGTGTGTGCGTGCAGGAGTTGCATGGTGGTGTATACTGTCATTATTTGCATGGTTTCGTGTACGTACTGGGGTTGGATCGTTGTCACGAGTTAATGGTGTTATGAACGTACAGGGGTGTCATCGTATAGGGTTTGTATGGTCGTGTGTTCACATGCAGTATTGGTCGGTACGTTTGAAGCGGTTGCATAGTGGTGTGTTCGTATATGGTTTGCATTGTGTTGTTTGCGTAAAGGCGATGTGTGGTTGTTTGTGCTTTCGTTTGTTGTATGGTGTTGAGTACGTACAGGGGTTGAATGGTGTTTCGTACGCATGCAAGGGTTGCATGGCGACGTGTGCATGCCCGGGTTGCATGGTGGTGTGTACCTACAGGGGGTTCCATGGTCGTGTGTACGTACAGGGAATGCATGGACGTGTGTACTTAAACATGTGGCAATGTGGTCTGTTCTTATTGGGTTTGTTTGGTGTTTTGTACACATGCTGGGATTGTATGCTGTTGTCTACGCATGCAGGGTTTGATTGGTGATCTGTATATATGTAGGGGATGAGTGGTGGTGTGTGCGTGCAGGAGTTGCATGGTGGTGTATGCATGCAGGGTTTGCATGGTGGTGTGTATGCGTTAAGCATTTGCATGGTTGAGTGTACGTACTGGGGTTGCATCGTTGTCACGAGTTGAATGGTTTTGTGTACGTACAGGGGTTGTATTGTCCTTTGTGCATACAGGAGTTGTATGGTAGTGTTAACGTACAGGGGTTGCATGGTGGAGTCAAAGTATGGTATTGTGTTTACATGCAGTGGTGGTGTGTACTCATGCAGCGCTTGCATGGTGGTGTGTTGGTTTATGGTTTGCATTGTGTTGTTTGCGTAAAGGCGTTGTTTGTGCTTTTGTGCTTTCGGTTGTTGTATGGTGTTGTGTACGTACAGGGGTGTTTCTTACGCATGCAAGGGTTGCATGGCGACGTGTGCATGCCCGGGTTGCATGGTGGTGTGTACCAACATAGGGTTCCATGGTCGTGTGTACGTACAGGGAATGCATGGACGTGTGTACTTAAACATGTGGCAATGTGGTCTGTTCTTATTGGGTTTGTTTGGTGTTTTGTACACATGCTGGGATTGTATGCTGTTGTCTACGCATGCAGGGTTTGATTGGTGATCTGTATATATGTAGGGGATGAGTGGTGGTGTGTGCGTGCAGGAGTTGCATGGTGGTGTATGCATGCAGGGTTTGCATGGTGGTGTGTATGCGTTCAGCATTTGCATGGTTGATTGTACGTACTGGGGTTGCATCGTTGTCACGAGTTGAATGGTTTTTTGTACGTACAGGGGTTGTCATGTCCTTTGTGCATACAGGAGTTGTTTGGTAGTGTTAATGTACAGGGGTTGCATGGTGGTGTCAATGTATAGGGTTTGTATGGTATTGTGTTTACATGCAGTGGTGGTGTGTACTCATGCAGCGGTTGCATGGTGGTGTGTCCGTATATGGTTTGCATTCTGTTGTTTGCGTAAATCTGATGTGTGGTTGTTTGTGCTTTCGGTTGTTGTATGGTGTTGTGTACGTACAGGGGTTGCATGGTGTTTCGTACGCATGCAAGGGTTGCATGGCGACGTGTGCATGCCCGGGTTGCATGGTGGTGTGTACCTACAAGGGGGTTGCATGGTCGTGTGTACGTACAGGGAATGCATGGACGTGTGTACTTAAACATGTGGCAATGTGGTCTGTACTTATTGGGTTTGTTTGGTGTTGTGTACACATGCAGGGATTGTATGTTGTTGTCTACGCATGCAGGGTTTGATTGGTGATCTGTATATATATAGGGTTTGAGTGGTTGTGTGTGCGTGCAGAGGTTCCATGGTGGTGTATGCATGCAGCGGTTGCATGGTGGTGTGTATGCGTTCAGTATTTGCATGGTTGATTGTACGTACTGGGGTTGCATCGTTGTCACGAGTTGAATGGTTTTGTGTACGTACAGGGGTTGTATTGTCGTTTGTGCATACAGGAGTTGTATGGTAGTGTTAATGTACAGTGGTTGCATGGTGGTGTCAACGTATAGGGTTTGTATGGTGGTGTTTTCTCATGCAGTGGTGGTGTGTACGCATGCAGCGGTTGCATGGTGGTATGTCCGTATATGGTTTGCATTGTGTTGTTTGCGTAAAGGCGTTGCGTGGTTATTTGTGCTTTCGGTTGTTGTGTACGTACAGGGATTGCATGGTATTTCGTAAGCATGCAAGGGTTGCATGGCGACTTGTGCATGCCCGGGTTGCATGGTGGTGTGTACCTACAGGGGGTTCCATGGTCGTGTGTACGTACAGGGAATGCATGGACGTGTGTACTTAAACATGTGGCAATGTGGTCTGTTCTTATTGGGTTTGTTTGGTGTTGTGTACACATGCAGGGATTGTATGTTGTTGTCTACGCATGCAGGGTTTGATTGGTGATCTGTATATATATATAGGGTTTGAGTGGTTGTGTGTGCGTGCAGAGGTTCCATGGTGGTGTATGCATGCAGCGGTTGCATGGTGGTGTGTATGCGTTCAGTATTTGCATGGTTGATTGTACGTACTGGGGTTGCATCGTTGTCACGAGTTGAATGGTTTTGTGTACGTACAGGGGTTGTATTGTCGTTTGTGCATACAGGAGTTGTATGGTAGTGTTAATGTACAGTGGTTGCATGGTGGTGTCAACGTATAGGGTTTGTATGGTGGTGTTTTCTCATGCAGTGGTGGTGTGTACGCATGCAGCGGTTGCATGGTGGTATGTCCGTATATGGTTTGCATTGTGTTGTTTGCGTAAAGGCGTTGCGTTGTTATTTGTGCTTTCGGTTGTTGTGTACGTACAGGGATTGCATGGTATTTCGTAAGCATGCAAGGGTTGCAAGGACACTTGTGCATGCCCGGGTTGCATGGTGGTGTGTACCTACAGGGGGTTCCATGGTCGTGTGTACGTACAGGGAATGCATGGACGTGTGTACTTAAACATGTGGCAATGTGGTCTGTTCTTATTGGGTTTGTTTGGTGTTTTGTACACATGCTGGGATTGTATGCTGTTGTCTACGCATGCAGGGTTTGATTGGTGATCTGTATATATGTAGGGGATGAGTGGTGGTGTGTGCGTGCAGGAGTTGCATGGTGGTGTATGCATGCAGCGGTTGCATGGTGGTGTGCATGCATTAAGCAATTGCATGGTTGAGTGTACGTACTGGGGTTGCATCGTTGTCACGAGTTGAATGGTTTTTTATACGTACAGGGGTTGTCATGTCCTTTCTGCATACAGGAGTTGTTTCGTAGTGTTAATGTACAGGGGTTGCATGGTGGTGTCAATGTATAGGGTTTGTATGGTATTGTGTTTACATGCAGTGGTGGTGTGTACTCATGCAGCGGTTGCATGGTGGTGTGTCCGTATATGGTTTGCATTCTGTTGTTTGCCTAAATCCGATGTGTGGTTGTTTGTGCTTTCGGTTGTTGTATGGTGTTGAGTACGTACAGGGGTTGAATGGTGTTTCGTACGCATGCAAGGGTTGCATGGCGACGAGTGCATGCCTGGGTTGCATGGTGGTGTGTACCTACAGGGGGTTCCATGGTCGTGTGCACGTACAGGGAATGCATGGACGTGTGTACTTAAACATGTGGCAATATGGTCTGTTCTTATTGGGTTTGTTTGGTGTTGTGTACACATGCTGGGATTGTATGTTGTTGTCTACGCATGCAGGGTTTGATTGGTGATCTGTATATATATAGGGTTTGAGTGGTTGTGTGTGCGTGCAGAGGTTCCATGGTGGTGTATGCATGCAGCGGTTGCATGGTGGTGTGTATGCGTTCAGTATTTGCATGGTTGATTGTACGTACTGGGGTTGCATCGTTGTCACGAGTTGAATGGTTTTGTGTACGTACAGGGGTTGTATTGTCGTTTGTGCATACAGGAGTTGTATGGTAGTGTTAATGTACAGTGGTTGCATGGTGGTGTCAACGTATAGGGTTTGTATGGTGGTGTTTTCTCATGCAGTGGTGGTGTGTACGCATGCAGCGGTTGCATGGTGGTATGTCCGTATATGGTTTGCATTCTGTTGTTTGCGTAAATCCGATGTGTGGTTGTTTGTGCTTTCGGTTGTTGTATGGTGTTGTGTACGTACAGGGGTTGAATGGTGTTTCGTACGCATGCAAGGGTTGCATGGCGACGTGTGCATGCCTGGGTTGCATGGTGGTGTGTACCTACAGGGGGTTCCATGGTCGTGTGTACGTACAGGGAATGCATGGACGTGTGTACTTAAACATGTGGCAATGTGGTCTGTTCTTATTGGGTTTGTTTGGTGTTGTGTACACATGCTGGGATTGTATGTTGTTGTCTACGCATGCAGGGTTTGATTGGTGATCTGTATATATGTAGGGGTTGAGTGGTGGTGTGTGCGTGCAGAGGTTGCATGGTGGTGTATGCATGCAGCGGTTGCATGGTGGTGTGTATGCGTTCAGTATTTGCATGGTTGATTGTACGTACTGGGGTTGCATCGTTGTCACGAGTTGAATGGTTTTGTGTACGTACAGGGGTTGTATTGTCCTTTGTGCATAAAGGAGTTGTATGGTAGGGTTAACGTACAGTGGATGCATGGTGGTGTCAACGTATAGGGTTGGTATGGTGGTGTGTTCACATGCAGTGGTGGTGTGTACGCATGCAGCGGTTGCATGGTGGTGTGTCCGTATATGGTTTGCATTGTGTTGTTTGCGTAAAGGCGTTATGTGGTTGTTTGTGCTTTCGGTTGTTGTGTACGTACAGGGATTGCATGGTGTTTCATATGCATGCAAGGGTTGCATGGCGACGTGTGCATGCCCGGGTTGCATGTTGGTGTGTTCCAACTATGGGAGTTGCATGGTCGTGTGCACTTACACCAGTTGCAATGTGGTCTGTACTTATTGGGTTTGTTTGGTGTTGTGTACACATGCTGGGATTGTATGTTGTTGTCTACGCATGCAGGGTTTGATTGGTGATCTGTATATATGTAGGGGATGAGTGGTGGTGTGTGCGTGCAGGAGTTGCATGGTGGTGTATGCATGCAGGGTTTGCATGGTGGTGTGTATGCGTTAAGCATTTGCATGGTTGAGTGTACGTACTGGGGTTGCATCGTTGTCACGAGTTGAATGGTTTTGTGTACGTACAGGGGTTGTATTGTCCTTTGTGCATACAGGAGTTGTATGGTAGTGTTAACGTACAGGGGTTGCATGGTGGAGTCAAAGTATAGTGTTGGTATTGTGTTTACATGCAGTGGTGGTGTGTACTCATGCAGCGCTTGCATGGTGGTGTGTTGGTTTATGGTTTGCATTGTGTTGTTTGCGTAAAGGCGTTGTTTGTGCTTTCGGTTGTTGTATGGTGTTGTGTACGTACAGGGGTGTTTCTTACGCATGCAAGGGTTGCATGGCGACGTGTGCATGCCCGGGTTGCATGGTGGTGTGTACCTACAGGGGGTTCCATGGTCGTGTGTACGTACAGGGAATGCATGGACGTGTGTACTTAAACATGTGGCAATGTGGTCTGTTCTTATTGTGTTTGTTTGGTGTTTTGTACACATGCAGGGATTGTATGTTGTTGTCTACGCATGCAGGGTTTGATTGGTGATCTGTATATATGTAGGGGATGAGTGGTGGTGTGTGCGTGCAGGAGTTGCATGGTGGTGTATGCATGCAGGGTTTGCATGGTGGTGTGTATGCGTTAAGCATTTGCATGGTTGAGTGTACGTACTGGGGTTGCATCGTTGTCACGAGTTGAATGGTTTTGTGTACGTACAGGGGTTGTCATGTCCTTTGTGCATACAGGAGTTGTTTGGTAGTGTTAATGTACAGGGGTTGCATGGTGGTGTCAATGTATAGGGTTTGTATGGTATTGTGTTTACATGCAGTGGTGGTGTGTACTCATGCAGCGGTTGCATGGTGGTGTGTCCGTATATGGTTTGCATTCTGTTGTTTGCGTAAATCCGATGTGTGGTTGTTTGTGCTTTCGGTTGTTGTATGGTGTTGAGTACGTACAGGGGTTGAATGGTGTTTCGTACGCATGCAAGGGTTGCAAAGCGACGTGTGCATGCCCGCGTTGCATGGTGGTGTGTACCTACAAGGGGGGGTTGCATGGTCGTGTGAACGTAAAGGGAATGCATGGTCGTGTGCACTTACACCGGTTGCAATGTGGTCTGTACTTATTGGGTTTGTTTGGTGTTGTGTACACATGCAGGGATTGTATGTTGTTGTCTACGCATGCAGGGTTTGATTGGTGATCTGTATATCTATATATATATATATAGGGTTTGAGTGGTTGTGTGTGCGTGCAGAGGTTGCATGGTGGTGTATGCATGCAGCGTTTGCATGGTGGTGTGTATGCGTTAAGTATTTGCATGGTTGATTGTACGTAGTGGGGTTGCATCGTTGTCACGAGTTGAATGGTTTTGTGTACGTACAGGGGTTGTATTGTCGTTTGTGCATACAGGAGTTGTATGGTAGTGTTAATGTACAGTGGTTGCATGGTCGTGTCAACGTTAAGGGTTTGTATGGTGGTGTTTTCTCATGCAGTGGTGGTGTGTACGCATGCAGCGGTTGCATGGTGGTATGTCCGTATATGGTTTGCATTGTGTTGTTTGCGTAAAGGCGTTGCGTGGTTATTTGTGCTTTCGGTTGTTGTGTACGTACAGGGATTGCATGGTATTTCGTAAGCATGCAAGGGTTGCATGGCGACTTGTGCATGCCCGGGTTGCATGGTGGTGTGTACCTACAGGGGGTTCCATGGTCGTGTGTACGTACAGGGAATGCATGGACGTGTGTACTTAAACATGTGGCAATGTGGTCTGTTCTTATTGTGTTTGTTTGGTGTTTTTTACACATGCTGGGATTGTATGTTGTTGTCCCCGCATGCAGGGTTTGATTGGTGATCTGTATATATGTAGGGGTTGAGTGGTGGTGGCTGCGTGCAGGAGTTTCATGTTGGTGTATGCATGCAGCGGTTGCATGGTGGTGTGTATGCATTCAGCATTTGCATGGTTGATTGTACGTACTGGGGTTGCATTGTTGTCAACAGTTGAATGGTGTTGTGTACGTACAGGTGTTGTATTGTCCTTTCTGCATAGAGGAGTTGTATGGTAGGGTTAACGTACAGTGGATGCATGGTGGTGTCAATATATAAACACACCTCAGTACATATCCAAACATACCATAACACACAAAATGTATGTAACCACCCAAATGAGTACGTAGCTCATCCCTTCGCCAACGTAACACCACACAGGGAACTAGTTAATAACTAAAAGTAAGACTACATTTTGTTGTTTGCGTAAATCCGATGTGTGGTTGTTTGGGCTTTCGGTTGTTGTATGGTGTGGAGTACGTACAGGGGTTGAATGGTGTTTCGTACGCATGCAAGGGTTGCATGGCGGCGTGTGCATGCCCGCGTTGCATGGTGGTGTGTACCTACAAGGGGGTTGTATGGTCTTGTGTACGTACAGGGAATGCATGGACGTGTGTACTTAAACATGTGGCAATGTGGTCTGTTCTTTTTGGGTTTGTTGGTGTTGTGTACACATGCAGGGATTGTATGTTGTTGTCTACGCATGCAGGGTTTGATTGGTGATCTGTATATATGTATAGGGTTTGAGTGGTGGTGTGTGCGTGCAGGAGTTGCATGTTGGTGTATGCATGCAGGGTTTGCATGGTGGTGTGTATGCGTTCAGTATTTGCATGGTTGATTGTACGTACTGGGGTTGCATCGTTGTCACGAGTTGAATGGTTTTGTGTACGTACAGGTGTTGTATTGTCGTTTGTGCATACAGGAGTTGTATGGTAGTGTTAATGTACAGTGGTTGCATGGTCGTGGTGTCAACGTATAGGGTTTGTATGTATGGTGGTGTGTTTCTGCAGCGGTGCATGGTGGTGTGTGTATATGGTACGCATGCCGCCAAACGTACATACACAGGCAATATTACCCAACTAAGAACAGACGTACAAACACCAACGCATTTAGGCTACACCAAGCAAACACACGAAAGCCCAACAAACATGACCAGCAAACGGTATGATTTTCCCCCCCCTCTACCACAAAGCAGGAGTACGTTCCCAACGTGACCCGCTGACACGTATCGGGCCAACATACCCACCAATGAACAATGGATGCTTCCCCCCACACCGTACATATACCACACTTTGCATTCCTCTAATGCCTGTACCACCATCACGTGAACAATGTGGCCAAACGTTACACCAGAACATGATAACCCAAACAAACCCACAACACATATCTGTACGTCCCTAACACCATCAACAACGATAAGTACGCCTTGTTGTGTTGACGTACAGGGATTGAATGGTTTTCGTAAGCATGCAAGGGTTGCATGGCGACGTGTGCATGCCCGGGTTGCATGGTGGTGTGTACCTACAGGGGGTTCCATGGTCGTGTGTACGTACAGGGAATGCATGGACGTGTGTACTTAAACATGTGGCAATGTGGTCTGTTCTTTTTGGGTTTGTTGGTGTTGTGTACACATGCAGGGATTGTATGTTGTTGTCTACGCATGCAGGGTTTGATTGGTGATCTGTATATATATAGGGGTTGAATGGTTGTGTGTGCGTGCAGGAGTTTCATGTTGGTGTATGCATGCAGCGGTTGCATGGTGGTGTGTATGCGTTCAGTATTTGCATGGTTGATTGTACGTACTGGGGTTGCATCGTTGTCACGAGTTGAATGGTTTTGTGTACGTACAGGGGTTGTATTGTCGTTTGTGCATACAGGAGTTGTATGCTAGTGTTAATGTACAGTGGTTGCATGGTCGTGTCAACGTTAAGGGTTTGTATGGTGGTGTTTTCTCATGCAGTGGTGGTGTGTACGCATGCAGCGGTTGCATGGTGGTATGTCCGTATATGGTTTGCATTGTGTTGTTTGCGTAAAGGCGTTGCGTTGTTATTTGTGCTTTCGGTTGTTGTGTACGTACAGGGATTGCATGGTATTTCGTAAGCATGCAAGGGTTGCATGGCGACTTGTGCATGCCCGGGTTGCATGGTGGTGTGTACCTACAGGGGGTTCCATGGTCGTGTGTACGTACAGGGAATGCATGGACGTGTGTACTTAAACATGTGGCAATGTGGTCTGTACTTACTGGGTTTGTTTGGTGTTGTGTACACATGCTGGGATTGTATGTTGTTGTCTACGCATGCAGGGTTTGATTGGTGATCTGTATATATGTAGGGGTTGAGTGGTGGTGGGTGCGTGCAGGAGTTCCATGTTGGTGTATGCATGCAGCGGTTGCATGGTGGTGTGTATGCATTCAGCATTTGCATGGTTGAGTGTACGTACTGGGGTTGCATCGTTGTCACGAGTTGAATGGTTTTGTGTACGTACAGGTGTTGTATTGTCCTTTGTGCATACAGGAGTTGTTTGGTAGTGTTAATGTACAGGGGTTGCATGGTGGTGTCAATGTATAGGGTTTGTATGGTATTGTGTTTACATGCAGTGGTGGTGTGTACTCATGCAGCGGTTGCATGGTGGTGTGTCCGTATATGGTTTGCATTCTGTTGTTTGCGTAAATCCGATGTGTGGTTGTTTGTGCTTTCGGTTGTTGTATGGTGTTGAGTACGTACAGGGGTTGAATGGTGTTTCGTACGCATGCAAGGGTTGCATGGCGACTTGTGCATGCCCGGGTTGCATGGTGGTGTGTACCTACAGGGGGTTCCATGGTCGTGTGTACGTACAGGGAATGCATGGACGTGTGTACTTAAACATGTGGCAATGTGGTCTGTTCTTATTGGGTTTGTTTGGTGTTGTGTACACATGCAGGGATTGTATGTTGTTGTCTACGCATGCAGGGTTTGATTGGTGATCTGTATATATATAGGGTGTTGAATGGTTGTGTGTGCGTGCAGAGGTTCCATGGTGGTGTATGCATGCAGCGGTTGCATGGTGGTGTGTATGCGTTCAGTATTTGCATGGTTGATTGTACGTACTGGGGTTGCATCGTTGTCACGAGTTGAATGGTTTTGTGTACGTACAGGGGTTGTATTGTCGTTTGTGCATACAGGAGTTGTATGGTAGTGTTAATGTACAGTGGTTGCATGGTCGTGTCAACGTTAAGGGTTTGTATGGTGGTGTTTTCTCATGCAGTGGTGGTGTGTACGCATGCAGCGGTTGCATGGTGGTATGTCCGTATATGGTTTGCATTGTGTTGTTTGCGTAAAGGCGTTGAAGGTTATTTGTGCTTTCGGTTGTTGTGTACGTACAGGGATTGCATGGTATTTCGTAAGCATGCAAGGGTTGCAAGGACACTTGTGCATGCCCGGGTTGCATGGTGGTGTGTACCTACAGGGGGTTCCATGGTCGTGTGTACGTACAGGGAATGCATGGACGTGTGTACTTAAACATGTGGCAATGTGGTCTGTTCTTATTGTGTTTGTTTGGTGTTTTTTACACATGCAGGGATTGTCCACAAACTAGAATGTCGCACACATCACGATAAGCACCCTATCTGGGGGGGGACAACTCATGTAGCGACGTCGTCCAGACATGCAACACGTACGTTGCCGCACGTACCACCAATTCGATGTTCCCGTACCAGGGGTTAGCACCAACATGACAACACAGTTACGGATATGCATGCAGAGTTGGATGTTGCGTGTGTACACCAAGACCAAACAACCATTGCAACCACCATCCACATCCGTGATTGTCCCCATGGTTGTACGTACACGCTCCGCATTACTACAAACACGGTGTAAGAACAACACGCACGGGTGTAGGCGTACAGGGTTGTATAAAAACACGTACCAGCACATAGAGGAGTTGTATGGTCAGCCGGTCCCCTAACGTCAACAGCACTAACGACAAACCATTGCATGGTGCCCAAACATAACCCAAACACCCGTATGTCCGTCACAATCACGCACGGTTGTGTATGGTACCGTGTTAAACTACACCACAATCTGGTGTTTACCCATGCAGCGGTACCAACACAAACAAGAGTACCGTGGTCTGTGTCCGTACGCTATATCCCGGTCCCCTGCATTCAAACATGTTATTACCGCATGCAGCGTGTGGTGACACAACATGGTTGCATTGCCCCAGCACTATTCCACAAAACAACCAACCCAGTAAAGGTCCCAACGCACCAACAATGTCCATGGTGTTCTGTCGTCCTTCCGTGTGCTTTCGTTGATTGTTGTTGTGTGTACAGGGTTTGCATGGTATTTCGTAAGTGCAAGGGTTGCATGGACACTTGTGCATGCCCGGGTTGCATGGTGGTGTGTACATACAGGGGGTGCATGGTAGTGTGTACGTACAGGGAATGCATGGACGTGTGTACTTAAACATGCAATGTGGTCTGTTCTTATTGGGTTTGTTTGGTGTTGTGTACACATGCAGGGATTGTATGTTGTTGTCTACGCATGCAGGGTTTGATTGGTGATCTGTATATATGTAGTTGAGTGGTGGTGGGTGCGTGCAGGAGTTTCCATGTTGGTGTATGCATGCAGCGGTTGCATGGTGGTGTGTATGCGTTCAGTATTTGCATGGTTGAGTGTACGTACTGGGGTTGCATCGTTGTCACGAGTTGAATGGTTGTGTACGTCCAGGTGTTGTATTGTCCTTTGTGCATAGAGGAGTTGTATGGTAGGGTTAACGTACAGTGGATGCATGGTGGTGTCAATGTATAGGTGTATGGTATTGTGTTTACATGCAGTGGTGGTGTGTACTCATGCAGCGGTTGCATGGTGGTGTGTCCGTATATGGTTTGCATTCTGTTGTTTGCCTAAATCCGATGTGTGGTTGTTTGTGCTTTCGGTTGTTGTATGGTGTTGAGTACGTACAGGGGTTGAATGGTGTTTCGTACGCATGCACGGGTTGCATGGCGACGTGTGCATGCCCGGGTTGCATGGTGGTGTGTACCTACAGGGGGTTCCATGGTCGTGTGTACGTACAGGGAATGCATGGACGTGTGTACTTAAACATGTGGCAATGTGGTCTGTTCTTTTTGGGTTTGTTTGGTGTTGTGTACACATGCAGGGATTGTATGTTGTTGTCTACGCATGCAGGGTTTGATTGGTGATCTGTATATATATATAGGGTTTTGAATGGTTGTGTGTGCGTGCAGAGGTTCCATGGTGGTGTATGCATGCAGCGGTTGCATGGTGGTGTGTATGCGTTCAGTATTTGCATGGTTGATTGTACGTACTGGGGTTGCATCGTTGTCACGAGTTGAATGGTTTTGTGTACGTACAGGGGTTGTATTGTCGTTTGTGCATACAGGAGTTGTATGGTGGTGTTAACGTACAGTGGATGCATGGTGGTGTCAATGTATAAGGTTTGTAT
>NC_054544.1:47449307-47460930 GCF_017654505.1 Polyodon spathula
ACTTGTGCATGCCCGGGTTGCATGGTGGTGTGTACCTACAGGGGGTTCCATGGTCGTGTGTACGTACAGGGAATGCATGGACGTGTGTACTTAAACATGTGGCAATGTGGTCTGTTCTTTTTGGGTTTGTTTGGTGTTGTGTACACATGCAGGGATTGTATGTTGTTGTCTACGCATGCAGGGTTTGATTGGTGATCTGTATATATATAGGGTTTTGAATGGTTGTGTGTGCGTGCAGAGGTTCCATGGTGGTGTATGCATGCAGCGGTTGCATGGTGGTGTGTATGCGTTCAGTATTTGCATGGTTGATTGTACGTACTGGGGTTGCATCGTTGTCACGAGTTGAATGGTTTTGTGTACGTACAGGGGTTGTATTGTCGTTTGTGCATACAGGAGTTGTATGGTAGTGTTAATGTACAGTGGTTGCATGGTGGTGTCAACGTATAGGGTTTGTATGGTGGTGTTGTGTCTCATGCAGTGGTGGTGTGTACGCATGCAGCGGTTGCATGGTGGTATGTCCGTATATGGTTGCATTGTTGTGTTGTTTGCGTAAAGGCGTTGCGTCTACGCATGCAATTGGTGATCGTGCGTGTTTGTTGGTGTTATTTGTGCTTTCGGTTGTTGTGTACGTACAGGGATTGCATGGTATTTCGTAAGCATGCAAGGGTTGCATGGCGACTTGTGCATGCCCGGGTTGCATGGTGGTGTGTACCTACAGGGGGTTCCATGGTCGTGTGTACGTACAGGGAATGCATGGACGTGTGTACTTAAACATGTGGCAATGTGGTCTGTTCTTTTTGGGTTTGTTCGTGTTGTGTACACATGCAGGGATTGTATGTTGTTGTCTACGCATGCAGGGTTTGATTAGTGATCTGTATATATATAGGGTTTGAATGGTTGTGTGTGCGTGCAGAGGTTCCATGGTGGTGTATGCATGCAGCGGTTGCATGGTGGTGTGTATGCGTTCAGTATTTGCATGGTTGATTGTACGTACTGGGGTTGCATCGTTGTCACGAGTTGAATGGTTTTGTGTACGTACAGGGGTTGTATTGTCGTTTGTGCATACAGGAGTTGTATGGTAGTGTTAATGTACAGTGGTTGCATGGTGGTGTCAACGTATAGGGTTTGTATGGTGGTGTTTTCTCATGCAGTGGTGGTGTGTACGCATGCAGCGGTTGCATGGTGGTATGTCCGTATATGGTTTGCATTGTGTTGTTTGCGTAAAGGCGTTGCGTGGTTATTTGTGCTTTCGGTTGTTGTGTACGTACAGGGATTGCATGGTATTTCGTAAGCATGCAAGGGTTGCATGGCGACTTGTGCATGCCCGGGTTGCATGGTGGTGTGTACCTACAGGGGGTTCCATGGTCGTGTGTACGTACAGGGAATGCATGGACGTGTGTACTTAAACATGTGGCAATGTGGTCTGTTCTTATTGTGTTTGTTTGGTGTTTTTTACACATGCTGGGATTGTATGTTGTTGTCTACGCATGCAGGGTTTGATTGGTGATCTGTATATATGTAGGGGTTGAGTGGTGGTGTGTGCGTGCAGGAGTGCGTGTTCCATGGTGGTGTATGCATGCAGCGGTTGCATGGTGGTGTGTATGCGTTCAGTATTTGCATGGTTGATTGTACGTACTGGGGTTGCATCGTTGTCACGAGTTGAATGGTGTTGTGTACGTACAGGGGTTGTATTGTCCTTTGTGCATAAAGGAGTTGTATGGTAGGGTTAACGTACAGGGGATGCATGGTGGTGTCAATGTATAGGGTTTGTATGGTATTGTGTTTACATGCAGTGGTGGTGTGTACTCATGCAGCGGTTGCATGGTGGTGTGTCCGTATATGGTTTGCATTCTGTTGTTTGCGTAAATCCGATGTGTGGTTGTTTGTGCTTTCGGTTGTTGTATGGTGTTGAGTACGTACAGGGGTTCGGTTGTTTGTATGGTGTTGTGTACGTACAGGGGTTGCATGGTGTTTCGTATGCATGCAAGGGTTGCATGGTTGATTGTGCATGCCCGGGTTGCATGGTGGTGTGTACCTACAGGGGGTTCCATGGTCGTGTGTACGTACAGGGGTTGCATGGACGTGTGTACTTAAACATGTTGCAATGTGGTCTGTTCTTTTTGGGTTTGTTTGGTGTTGTGTACACATGCAGGGATTGTATGTTGTTGTCTACGCATGCAGGGTTTGATTGGTGATCTGTATATATATAGGGGTTGCATGGTGGTGTGTGCGTGCAGGAGTTGCATGGTGGTGTATGCATGCAGCGGTTGCATGGTGGTGTGTATGCGTTCAGTATTTGCATTGTTGATTGTACGTACGTACATTGTTGTTAACGTACAGTGGTTGTGTTTCGTACGCATGCAAGGGTTGCATGGCGACGTGTGCATGCCCGGGTTGCATGGTGGTGTGTACCTACAGGGGGTTCCATGGTCGTGTGTACGTACAGGGAATGCATGGACGTGTGTACTTAAACATGTGGCAATGTGGTCTGTTCTTATTGGGTTTGTTTGGTGTTGTGTACACATGCAGGGATTGTATGTTGTTGTCTACGCATGCAGGGTTTGATTGGTGTTCCATGGTGGTGTATGCATGCATGTATGCGTTCAGTATTTGCATGGTTGATTGTACGTACTGGGTTGCATGGTGGTGTGTACGTACAGGGGGTTCGTTTGTGCATGGTTGTGTAGTGTTAATGTACAGGGGTTGCATGGTGGTGTGTCATGCAGTGGTGGTGTGTACGCATGCAGCGGTTGCATGGTGGTATGTCCGTATATGGTTTGCATGCGTTGCGTGGTTATTTGTGCATGGTTGTTGTGTACGTACAGGGATTGCATGGTATTTCGTGCATGCAAGGGTTGCATGGCGACTTGTGCATGCCCGGGTTGCATGGTGGTGTGTACCTACAGGGGGTTCCATGGTCGTGTGTACGTACAGGGAATGCATGGACGTGTGTACTTAAACATGTGGCAATGTGGTTGTTCTTTTTGGGTTTGTTTGGTGTTGTGTACACATGCAGGGATTGTATGTTGTTGTCTACGCATGCAGGGTTTGATTGGTGATCTGTATATATATAGGGTTTTGAGTGGTTGTGTGTGCGTGCAGAGGTTGCATGGTGGTGTATGCATGCAGCGGTTGCATGGTGGTGTGTATGCGTTCAGTATTTGCATGGTTGATGTACGTACTGGGGTACGTACTGGGGTTGCATCGTTGTCACGAGTTGAATGGTTTTGTGTACGTACAGGGGTTGTATTGTCGTTTGTGCATACAGGAGTTGTATGGTAGTGTTAATGTACAGTGGTTGCATGGTCGTGTCAACGTTAAGGGTTTGTATGGTGGTGTTTTCTCATGCAGTGGTGGTGTGTACGCATGCAGCGGTTGCATGGTGGTGTGTCCGTATATGGTTTGCATTGTGTTGTTTGCGTAAAGGCGTTGCGTTGTTATTTGTGCTTTCGGTTGTTGTGTACGTACAGGGATTGCATGGTATTTCGTAAGCATGCAAGGGTTGCATGGCGACGTGTGCATGCCCGGGTTGCATGGTGGTGTGTACCTACAGGGGGTTCCATGGTCGTGTGTACGTACAGGGAATGCATGGACGTGTGTACTTAAACATGTGGCAATGTGGTCTGTTCTTTTTGGGTTTGTTGGTGTTGTGTACACATGCAGGGATTGTATGTTGTTGTCTACGCATGCAGGGTTTGATTGGTGATCTGTATATATGTAGGGTTTTGAGTGGTGGTGGGTGCGTGCAGGAGTTCCATGTTGGTGTATGCATGCAGCGGTTGCATGGTGGTGTGTATGCGTTCAGTATTTGCATGGTTGATTGTACGTACTGGGGTTGCATCGTTGTCACGAGTTGAATGGTTTTGTGTACGTACAGGGGTTGTATTGTCGTTTGTGCATACAGGAGTTGTATGGTAGTGTTAATGTACAGTGGTTGCATGGTGGTGTCAACGTATAGGGTTTGTATGGTGGTGTTTTCTCATGCAGTGGTGGTGTGTACGCATGCAGCGGTTGATGGTGGTGTATGTCCGTATATGGTTTGCATTGTGTTGTTTGCGTAAATTTACATGTGGTGGTTGTTTGTGCTTTGGTGTGGTTGTTGTTTGTGTACGTACAGGGTTGTTGCATGGTATTTCGTAAGCATGCAAGGGTTGCATGGCGACTTGTGCATGCCCGGGTTGCATGGTGGTGTGTACCTACAGGGGGTTCCATGGTCGTGTGTACGTACAGGGAATGCATGGACGTGTGTACTTAAACATGTGGCAATGTGGTCTGTTCTTATTGGGTTTGTTTGGTGTTTTGTACACATGCTGGGATTGTATGTTGTTGTCTACGCATGCAGGGTTTGATTGGTGATCTGTATATATGTAGGGTTTGAGTGGTGGTGTGTGCGTGCAGGAGTTCCATGGTGGTGTATGCATGCAGCGGTTGCATGGTGGTGTGTATGCGTTCAGTATTTGCATGGTTGATTGTACGTACTGGGGTTGCATCGTTGTCACGAGTTGAATGGTTTTGTGTACGTACAGGGGTTGTATTGTCCTTTGTGCATACAGGAGTTGTATGGTAGTGTTAATGTACAGTGGTTGCATGGTGGTGTCAATGTATAGGGTTTGTATGGTATTGTGTTTACATGCAGTGGTGGTGTGTACTCATGCAGCGGTTGCATGGTGGTGTGTCCGTATATGGTTTGCATTCTGTTGTTTGCGTAAATCCGATGTGTGGTTGTTTGTGCTTTCGGTTGTTGTATGGTGTTGAGTACGTACAGGGGTTGAATGGTGTTTCGTACGCATGCAAGGGTTGCATGGCGACGTGTGCATGCCCGGGTTGCATGGTGGTGTGTACCTACAGGGGGTTCCATGGTCGTGTGTACGTACAGGGAATGCATGGACGTGTGTACTTAAACATGTGGCAATGTGGTCTGTTCTTTTTGGGTTTGTTTGGTGTTGTGTACACATGCAGGGATTGTATGTTGTTGTCTACGCATGCAGGGTTTGATTGGTGATCTGTATATATATATATATGGTTTGTGTGGTCATGTGGCAATGTGGTCTGTTCTTTTTGGGTTTGTTTGGTGTTGTGTACACATGCTGGGATTGTATCGTTTTGTCAGCAGTGGTGGTGTGCATGCAGCGTGCGCAGGGTTTGCATGGTGGTGTATGCATAGGGTTTGAGTGGTTGTGTGTGCGTGTTCCATGGTGGTGTATGCATGCAGCGGTTGCATGGTGGTGTGTATGCGTTCAGTATTTGCATGGTTGATTGTACGTACTGGGGTTGCATCGTTGTCACGAGTTGAATGGTTTTGTGTACGTACAGGGGTTGTATTGTCGTTTGTGCATACAGGAGTTGTATGGTAGTGTTAATGTACAGTGGTTGCATGGTGGTGTCAACGTATAGGGTTTGTATGGTGGTGTTTTCTCATGCAGTGGTGGTGTGTACGCATGCAGCGGTTGCATGGTGGTATGTCCGTATATGGTTTGCATTGTGTTGTTTGCGTAAAGGCGTTGCGTGGTTATTTGTGCTTTCGGTTGTTGTGTACGTACAGGGATTGCATGGTATTTCGTAAGCATGCAAGGGTTGCATGGCGACTTGTGCATGCCCGGGTTGCATGGTGGTGTGTACCTACAGGGGGTTCCATGGTCGTGTGTACGTACAGGGAATGCATGGACGTGTGTACTTAAACATGTGGCAATGTGGTCTGTTCTTATTGGGTTTGTTTGGTGTTTTGTACACATGCAGGGATTGTATGTTGTTGTCTACGCATGCAGGGTTTGATTGGTGATCTGTATATATGTAGGGGTTGAGTGGTGGTGTGTGCGTGCAGGAGTTCCATGGTGGTGTATGCATGCAGCGGTTGCATGGTGGTGTGTATGCGTTCAGTATTTGCATGGTTGATTGTACGTACTGGGGTTGCATCGTTGTCACGAGTTGAATGGTTTTGTGTACGTACAGGGGTTGTATTGTCCTTTGTGCATACAGGAGTTGTATGGTAGTGTTAATGTACAGTGGTTGCATGGTGGTGTCAATGTATAGGGTTTGTATGGTATTGTGTTTACATGCAGTGGTGGTGTGTACTCATGCAGCGGTTGCATGGTGGTGTGTCCGTATATGGTTTGTCAATGTATAGGGTTTGTATGGTATTGTGTTTACATGCAGTGGTGGTGTGTACTCATGCAGCGGTTGCATGGTGGTGTGTCCGTATATGGTTTCCATTCTGTTGTTTGCGTAAATCCGATGTGTGGTTGTTTGTGCTTTCGGTTGTTGTATGTTGTTGTACGTACAGGGGTTGCATGGTGTTTCGTAAGCATGCAAGGGTTGCATGGCGACTTGTGCATGCCCGGGTTGCATGGTGGTGTGTACCTACAGGGGGTTCCATGGTCGTGTGTACGTACAGGGAATGCATGGACGTGTGTACTTAAACATGTGGCAATGTGGTCTGTTCTTTTTGGGTTTGTTTGGTGTTGTGTACACATGCAGGGATTGTATGTTGTTGTCTACGCATGCAGGGTTTGATTGGTGATCTGTATATATATAGGGTTTTGAATGGTTGTGTGTGCGTGCAGAGGTTCCATGGTGGTGTATGCATGCAGCGGTTGCATGGTGGTGTGTATGCGTTCAGTATTTGCATGGTTGATTGTACGTACTGGGGTTGCATCGTTGTCACGAGTTGAATGGTTTTGTGTACGTACAGGGGTTGTATTGTCGTTTACGTACAGGGGTTGTATTGTCGTTTCTGCATACAGGAGTTGTATGGTAGTGTTAATGTACAGTGGTTGCATGGTGGTGTCAACGTATAGGGTTTGTATGGTGGTGTTTTCTCATGCAGTGGTGGTGTGTACGCATGCAGCGGTTGCATGGTGGTATGTCCGTATATGGTTTGCATTGTGTTGTTTGCGTAAAGGCGTTGTGTGGTTATTTGTGCTTTCGGTTGTTGTGTACGTACAGGGATTGCATGGTATTTCGTAAGCATGCAAGGGTTGCATGGCGACTTGTGCATGCCCGGGTTGCATGGTGGTGTGTACCTACAGGGGGTTCCATGGTCGTGTGTACGTACAGGGAATGCATGGACGTGTGTACTTAAACATGTGGCAATGTGGTCTGTTCTTTTTGGGTTTGTTTGGTGTTGTGTACACATGCAGGGATTGTATGTTGTTGTCTACGCATGCAGGGTTTGATTGGTGATCTGTATATATGTGGTGTTGTGTACACATGCAGGGATTGTATGTTGTTGTCTACGCATGCAGGGTTTGATTGGTGATCTGTATATATTTGTGGTTGTGTGTGCGTGCAGAGGTTCCATGGTGGTGTATGCATGCAGCGGTTGCATGGTGGTGTGTATGCGTTCAGTATTTGCATGGTTGATTGTACGTACTGGGGTTGCATCGTTGTCACGAGTTGAATGGTTTTGTGTACGTACAGGGGTTGTATTGTCGTTTGTGCATACAGGAGTTGTATGGTAGTGTTAATGTACAGTGGTTGCATGGTGGTGTCAACGTATAGGGTTTGTATGGTGGTGTTTTCTCATGCAGTGGTGGTGTGTACGCATGCAGCGGTTGCATGGTGGTATGTCCGTATATGGTTTGCATTGTGTTGTTTGCGTAAAGGCGTTGTGGTTATTTGTGCTTTCGGTTGTTGTGTACGTACAGGGATTGCATGGTATTTCGTAAGCATGCAAGGGTTGCATGGCGACTTGTGCATGCCCGGGTTGCATGGTGGTGTGTACCTACAGGGGGTTCCATGGTCGTGTGTACGTACAGGGAATGGGAATGCACGTGTGTACTTAAACATGTGGCAATGTGGTCTGTTCTTATTGGGTTTGTTTGGTGTTTTGTACACATGCTGGGATTGTATGTTGTTGTCTACGCATGCAGGGTTTGATTGGTGATCTGTATATATGTAGGGTTTGAGTGGTGGTGTGTGCGTGCAGGAGTTGCATGGTGGTGTATGCATGCAGCGGTTGCATGGTGGTGTGTATGCGTTCAGTATTTGCATGGTTGATTGTACGTACTGGGGTTGCATCGTTGTCACGAGTTGAATGGTTTTGTGTACGTACAGGGGTTGTATTGTCCTTTGTGCATACAGGAGTTGTATGGTAGTGTTAATGTACAGTGGTTGCATGGTGGTGTCAATGTATAGGGTTTGTATGGTATTGTGTTTACATGCAGTGGTGGTGTGTACTCATGCAGCGGTTGCATGGTGGTGTGTCCGTATATGGTTTGCATTCTGTTGTTTGCGTAAATCCGATGTGTGGTTGTTTGTGCTTTCGGTTGTGTGTACGTACAGGGATTGTGTATGGTATTGAGTACGTACAGGGGTTGAATGGTGTTTAGTACGCATGCAAGGGTTGCATGGCGACGTGTGCATGCCCGGGTTGCATGGTGGTGTGTACCTACAGGGGGTTCCATGGTCGTGTGTACGTACAGGGAATGCATGGACGTGTGTACTTAAACATGTGGCAATGTGGTCTGTTCTTTTTGGGTTTGTTTGGTGTTGTGTACACATGCAGGGATTGTATGTTGTTGTCTACGCATGCAGGGTTTGATTGGTGATCTGTATATATATAGGGTTTTGAATGGTTGTGTGTGCGTGCAGAGGTTCCATGGTGGTGTATGCATGCAGCGGTTGCATGGTGGTGTGTATGCGTTCAGTATTTGCATGGTTGATTGTACGTACTGGGGTTGCATCGTTGTCACGCGTTGAATGGTTTTGTGTACGTACAGGGGTTGTATTGTCGTTTGTGCATACAGGAGTTGTATGGTAGTGTTAATGTACAGTGGTTGCATGGTGGTGTCAACGTATAGGGTTTGTATGGTGGTGTTTTCTCATGCAGTGGTGGTGTGTACGCATGCAGCGGTTGCATGGTGGTATGTCCGTATATGGTTTGCATTGTGTTGTTTGCGTAAAGGCGTTGAAGGTTATTTGTGCTTTCGGTTGTTGTGTACGTACAGGGATTGCATGGTATTTCGTAAGCATGCAAGGGTTGCATGGCGACTTGTGCATGCCCGGGTTGCATGGTGGTGTGTACCTACAGGGGGTTCCATGGTCGTGTGTACGTACAGGGAATGCATGGACGTGTGTACTTAAACATGTGGCAATGTGGTCTGTTCTTTTTGGGTTTGTTTGGTGTTGTGTACACATGCAGGGATTGTATGTTGTTGTCTACGCATGCAGGGTTTGATTGGTGATCTGTATATATGTAGGGTTTGAGTGGTGGTGTGTGCGTGCAGAGGTTCCATGGTGGTGTATGCATGCAGCGGTTGCATGGTGGTGTGTATGCGTTCAGTATTTGCATGGTTGATTGTACGTACTGGGGTTGCATCGTTGTCACGAGTTGAATGGTTTTGTGTACGTACAGGGGTTGTATTGTCCTTTGTGCATACAGGAGTTGTATGGTAGGGTTAACGTACAGGGGATGCATGGTGGTGTCAATGTATAGGGTTTGTATGGTATTGTGTTTACATGCAGTGGTGGTGTGTACTCATGCAGCGGTTGCATGGTGGTGTGTCCGTATATGGTTTGCATTCTGTTGTTTGCGTAAATCCGATGTGTGGTTGTGTGTGTTGTTTGTGCTTCGGTTGTTGTATGGTGTTGAGTACGTAGAGGGGTTGAATGGTGTTGAGTACGCATGCAAGGGTTGCATGGCGACGTGTGCATGCCCGGGTTGCATGGTGGTGTGTACCTACAGGGGGTTCCATGGTCGTGTGTACGTACAGGGAATGCATGGACGTGTGTACTTAAACATGTGGCAATGTGGTCTGTTCTTTTTGGGTTTGTTTGGTGTTGTGTACACATGCAGGGATTGTATGTTGTTGTCTACGCATGCAGGGTTTGATTGGTGATCTGTATATATATAGGGTTTTGAATGGTTGTGTGTGCGTGCAGAGGTTCCATGGTGGTGTATGCATGCAGCGGTTGCATGGTGGTGTGTATGCGTTCAGTATTTGCATGGTTGATTGTACGTACTGGGGTTGCATCGTTGTCACGAGTTGAATGGTTTTGTGTACGTACAGGGGTTGTATTGTCGTTTGTGCATACAGGAGTTGTATGGTAGTGTTAATGTACAGTGGTTGCATGGTGGTGTCAACGTATAGGGTTTGTATGGTGGTGTTTTCTCATGCAGTGGTGGTGTGTACGCATGCAGCGGTTGCATGGTGGTATGTCCGTATATGGTTTGCATTGTGTTGTTTGCGTAAAGGCGTTGCGTGGTTATTTGTGCTTTCGGTTGTTGTGTACGTACAGGGATTGCATGGTATTTCGTAAGCATGCAAGGGTTGCATGGCGACTTGTGCATGCCCGGGTTGCATGGTGGTGTGTACCTACAGGGGGTTCCATGGTCGTGTGTACGTACAGGGAATGCATGGACGTGTGTACTTAAACATGTGGCAATGTGGTCTGTTCTTATTGTGTTTGTTTGGTGTTTTTTACACATGCTGGGATTGTATGTTGTTGTCTACGCATGCAGGGTTTGATTGGTGATCTGTATATATGTAGGGGTTTGAGTGGTGGTGTGTGCGTGCAGGAGTTGCATGGTGGTGTATGCATGCAGCGGTTGCATGGTGGTGTGTATGCGTTCAGTATTTGCATGGTTGATTGTACGTACTGGGGTTGCATCGTTGTCACGAGTTGAATGGTTTTGTGTACGTACAGGGGTTGTATTGTCCTTTGTGCATACAGGAGTTGTATGGTAGTGTTAACGTACAGGGGTTGCATGGTGGTGTCAATGTATAGGGTTTGTATGGTATTGTGTTTACATGCAGTGGTGGTGTGTACTCATGCAGCGGTTGCATGGTGGTGTGTCCGTATATGGTTTGCATTTTGTTGTTTGCGTAAATCCGATGTGTGGTTGTTTGTGCTTTCGGTTGTTGTATGGTGTTGAGTACGTAGAGGGGTTGAATGGTGTTGAGTACGCATGCAAGGGTTGCATGGCGACGTGTGCATGCCCGGGTTGCATGGTGGTGTGTACCTACAGGGGGTTCCATGGTCGTGTGTACGTACAGGGAATGCATGGACGTGTGTACTTAAACATGTGGCAATGTGGTCTGTTCTTTTTGGGTTTGTTTGGTGTTGTGTACACATGCAGGGATTGTGTGTTGTTGTCTACGCATGCAGGGTTTGATTGGTGATCTGTATATATATAGGGTTTTGAATGGTTGTGTGTGCGTGCAGAGGTTCCATGGTGGTGTATGCATGCAGCGGTTGCATGGTGGTGTGTATGCGTTCAGTATTTGCATGGTTGATTGTACGTACTGGGGTTGCATCGTTGTCACGCGTTGAATGGTTTTGTGTACGTACAGGGGTTGTATTGTCGTTTGTGCATACAGGAGTTGTATGGTAGTGTTAATGTACAGTGGTTGCATGGTGGTGTCAACGTATAGGGTTTGTATGGTGGTGTTTTCTCATGCAGTGGTGGTGTGTACGCATGCAGCGGTTGCATGGTGGTATGTCCGTATATGGTTTGCATTGTGTTGTTTGCGTAAAGGCGTTGGTGGTTATTTGTGCTTTCGGTTGTTGTGTACGTACAGGGATTGCATGGTATTTCGTAAGCATGCAAGGGTTGCATGGCGACTTGTGCATGCCCGGGTTGCATGGTGGTGTGTACCTACAGGGGGTTCCATGGTCGTGTGTA